>NC_069501.1:1155485913-1155785913 GCF_027579735.1 Bombina bombina | reverse complement strand
TTAAATGGGACTAGACTTGGAAAAACAGAGGAGGAAAGGGATTTGGGAGTAGAAATAGATAACAAGCTAAAGATGGTTGAACAATGCAGGGCAGCAGCGTCTAAGGCTAATAAGATACTAGCATGTATTAAAAGAGGCATTGATGCAAGAGGTAAAAGCCTAATTCTGTCATTATATAAATCTCTGGTAAAACCACACCTTGCGTATGGAGTGCAGTTCTGGGGACCGATCTCAAAAAAGACATTGCGGACTTAGAAAAAGTTCAGAGAAAACTTATAAGGGGAATTGAGAATTGAAGCTATGAGGAGAAGTTAGTCAAACTGGGTCTGTTTTTTTCTAGATAAAAGGCTCTTGAGAGGTGACATAACGTTTTTAAATATATTCAAGGCCCATATACAGAGATGGCAGAATTCATATTAGCTAAGGAGGTAGTAATTGCCAATACGTTAGATACATTTAAAATGGTTTAGATACATTTCTGGCTAGAAACAGAATTCAGGGATATGACTTTGTGTTAAATCGGTCACTTTTTTAATGGGACTAATTTAAGATCAACTGGAGTTTTTTTTTTAGGTATATTTAGATTTGTATAGGTTGAACTAAATTGAGTTTCAACCTCATCTACTATGTATATCCTTACAAAGTAAAAAGGGTTAGATGTGGATAAATGATCAGCAATTTATCCTTCCAAAGGATCCGCTCCAGAGAGCCAAGCTATATATATATATATATATATATATATATATATATGCTCCATATGAGTTAGAATAAGGAGCACAGTGATAAAAGGCTGATGTTACATCTGAATAGATAGCAAGTAAATAAACAGTATAAGGGCACACAGAGAAGATGTTACAGGGACAGTGGACTGTGAAAATGGATTCCCTATAATGTATTTCCATTGACTTCTCATTCAGCTGAAGAGTATACAATGTATGGGTAATTCTTCCTTTATGTTTATTTCTTAATATGAACTAGCTGGTTTTGCTCTTTGAAATCACGACCCATTAAAATGGATTGAGCTTGTAGGGAGAAAAATTATCTTTACTTTATCACTCTTTATATATACACACACAGCCTCCTTATCTCAGTTTGTATACTTAGGCCCTGATTCTAAAAAAGATCTCTGGGCTGGTGAAATTCTATAAGAATGCATACCAATCATTCTATTTCCTGCTGGAATGATATAAAACCATCCTTTACCCTGAAAAGGGTGTCTCACTAAGGGGCGTATACTGTATTTATTTATGAGAATTAGGGTCGAGGGAGGGTTATTTGAGTATGGGAGTGACTTTTGTGTGTTTGAAAGAAGATGGGAATGAGCCGGTAGAGAGAGATTGGTTGAAGATGTGAGTAAGAGCAGGAGTGAGGGTGGAAGACAGGGTATTAGATAGGAAGGGATAGGGTTGAGCGGGCAGGTAGTGAGGCGTGAGGAAGATAGTAAGGAAGAAACTTCATTCTCAGTGGCTGGATGGAAGATGCAGAGGGAGGCAGAGGGAGTAACTGTGCCATTTGTTGGAATATTGCAGGTTGGTGTTGGGATATTGCTTCGGATAGTACGTGTTTTGTTTAAAAAGTAGTAGAGAAGGCAATGCATACATACCTAAACTGCACAATAAAATTCATAATTAAAAAAAAAAAAAATTCACCTAGAAGCCCTGTTAAATCTCCACACTGGGAGATTTTCACTGCCTGGCTGAAACTCTTGTCTTCCCCTTTGTACTTTGAAGGCACTCTGAGAGGGAAACTGGGTCTCAGATTGATTAAGGAAGCCCTTCAGAATTCAATGCACACCATCTTGGAGCCAAAATTTGACTGAGAGATTCTGGCAGAGTGGGATGAATTAAAGATCTTTTATGTTGGAGTGTTTAGGACTACTACTAGTGGACTGGAGTGTAATTCCACATGCAATGACTTTGTAGACTCTTACCATATTATGAAAGAAAAAAAACATAATTTATGTAAGAACTTACCTGATAAATTCATTTCTTTCATATTGGCAAGAGTCCATGAGCTATTGACGTATGGGATATACATTCCTACCAGGAGGGGGCAAAGTTTCAAAACCTCAAATGCCTATAAATGCACCTCTCACCACACCCACAACTCAGTTTAACGAATAGCCAAGTAGTGAGGTGATAACAAAAAGGAGTAAAAAAAGCATAAAAAAAAGAGGAACTGTAAATATAATTGTGCTTTTATAAAAAAAACAGAATTTATGTTTACCTGATAAATTACTTTCTCCAACGGTGTGTCCGGTCCACGGCGTCATCCTTACTTGTGGGATATTCTCTTCCCCAACAGGAAATGGCAAAGAGCCCAGCAAAGCTGGTCACATGATCCCTCCTAGGCTCCGCCTACCCCAGTCATTCGACCGACGTTAAGGAGGAATATTTGCATAGGAGAAACCATATGGTACCGTGGTGACTGTAGTTAAAGAAAATAAATTATCAGACCTGATTAAAAAAACCAGGGCGGGCCGTGGACCGGACACACCGTTGGAGAAAGTAATTTATCAGGTAAACATAAATTCTGTTTTCTCCAACATAGGTGTGTCCGGTCCACGGCGTCATCCTTACTTGTGGGAACCAATACCAAAGCTTTAGGACACGGATGAAGGGAGGGAGCAAATCAGGTCACCTAAATGGAAGGCACCACGGCTTGCAAAACCTTTCTCCCAAAAATAGCCTCAGAAGAAGCAAAAGTATCAAACTTGTAAAATTTGGTAAAAATGTGCAGTGAAGACCAAGTCGCTGCCCTACATATCTGATCAACAGAAGCCTCGTTCTTGAAGGCCCATGTGGAAGCCACAGCCCTAGTGGAATGAGCTGTGATTCTTTCGGGAGGCTGCCGTCCGGCAGTCTCGTAAGCCAATCTGATGATGCTTTTAATCCAAAAAGAGAGAGAGGTAGAAGTTGCTTTTTGACCTCTCCTTTTACCAGAATAAACAACAAACAAGGAAGATGTTTGTCTAAAATCCTTTGTAGCATCTAAATAGAATTTTAGAGCGCGAACAACATCCAAATTGTGCAACAAACGTTCCTTCTTTGAAACTGGTTTCGGACACAGAGAAGGTACGATAATCTCCTGGTTAATGTTTTTGTTAGAAACAACTTTTGGAAGAAAACCAGGTTTAGTACGTAAAACCACCTTATCTGCATGGAACACCAGATAAGGAGGAGAACACTGCAGAGCAGATAATTCTGAAACTCTTCTAGCAGAAGAAATTGCAACTAAAAACAAAACTTTCCAAGATAATAACTTAATATCAACGGAATGCAAGGGTTCAAACGGAACCCCCTGAAGAACTGAAAGAACTAAATTGAGACTCCAAGGAGGAGTCAAAGGTTTGTAAACAGGCTTAATTCTAACCAGAGCCTGAACAAAGGCTTGAACATCTGGCACAGCGGCCAGCTTTTTGTGAAGTAACACAGACAAGGCCGAAATCTGTCCCTCCAGGGAACTAGCAGATAATCCTTTTTCCAATCCTTCTTGAAGGAAGGATAGAATCCTAGGAATCTTAACCTTGTCCCAAGGGAATCCTTTAGATTCACACCAACAGATATATTTTTTCCAAATTTTGTGGTAAATCTTTCTAGTTACAGGCTTTCTGGCCTGAACAAGAGTATCGATAACAGAATCTGAGAATCCTCGCTTCGATAAGATCAAGCGTTCAATCTCCAAGCAGTCAGCTGGAGTGAAACCAGATTCGGATGTTCGAACGGACCCTGAACAAGAAGGTCTCGTCTCAAAGGTAGCTTCCAAGGAGGAGCCGATGACATATTCACCAGATCTGCGTACCAAGTCCTGCGTGGCCACGCAGGAGCTATCAAGATCACTGATGCCCTCTCCTGATTGATCCTGGCTACCAGCCTGGGGATGAGAGGAAACGGCGGGAACACATAAGCTAGTTTGAAGGTCCAAGGTGCTACTAGTGCATCCACTAGAGCCGCCTTGGGATCCCTGGATCTGGACCCGTAGCAAGGAACTTTGAAGTTCTGACGAGAGGCCATCAGATCCATGTCTGGAATGCCCCACAGCTGAGTGACTTGGGCAAAGATTTCCGGATGGAGTTCCCACTCCCCCGGATGCAATGTCTGACGACTCAGAAAATCCGCTTCCCAATTTTCCACTCCTGGGATGTGGATAGCAGACAGGTGGCAGGAGTGAGACTCCGCCCATAGAATGATTTTGGTCACTTCTTCCATCGCCAGGGAACTCCTTGTTCCCCCCTGATGGTTGATGTACGCAACAGTTGTCATGTTGTCTGATTGAAACCGTATGAACTTGGCCCTCGCTAGCTGAGGCCAAGCCTTGAGAGCATTGAATATCGCTCTCAGTTCCAGAATATTTATCGGTAGAAGAGATTCTTCCCGAGACCAAAGACCCTGAGCTTTCAGGGATCCCCAGACCGCGCCCCAGCCCATCAGACTGGCGTCGGTCGTGACAATGACCCACTCTGGTCTGCGGAATGTCATCCCTCGTGACAGGTTGTCCAGGGACAGCCACCAACGGAGTGAGTCTCTGGTCCTCTGATTTACTTGTATCTTCGGAGACAAGTCTGTATAGTCCCCATTCCACTGACTGAGCATGCACAGTTGTAATGGTCTTAGATGAATGCGTGCAAAAGGAACTATGTCCATTGCCGCTACCATCAACCCGATCACTTCCATGCACTGAGCTATGGAAGGAAGAGGAACGGAATGGAGTATCCGACAAGAGTCTAGAAGTTTTGTTTTTCTGGCCTCTGTCAGAAAAATCCTCATTTCTAAGGAGTCTATTATTGTTCCCAAGAAGGGAACCCTGGTTGACGGAGATAGAGAACTCTTTTCCACGTTCACTTTCCATCCGTGAGATCTGAGAAAGGCCAGGACAATGTCCGTGTGAGCCTTTGCTTGAGGAAGGGACGACGCTTGAATCAGGATGTCGTCCAAGTAAGGTACTACAGCAATGCCCCTTGGTCTTAGCACAGCTAGAAGGGACCCTAGTACCTTTGTGAAAATCCTTGGAGCAGTGGCTAATCCGAAAGGAAGCGCCACGAACTGGTAATGTTTGTCCAGGAAAGCGAACCTCAGGAACCGATGATGTTCCTTGTGGATAGGAATATGTAGATACGCATCCTTTAAATCCACCGTGGTCATGAATTGACCTTCCTGGATGGAAGGAAGAATAGTTCGAATGGTTTCCATCTTGAACGATGGAACCTTGAGAAACTTGTTTAAGATCTTGAGATCTAAGATTGGTCTGAACGTTCCCTCTTTTTTGGGAACTATAAACAGATTGGAGTAGAACCCCATCCCTTGTTCTCTTAATGGAACGGGATGAATCACTCCCATTTTTAACAGGTCTTCTACACAATGTAAGAATGCCTGTCTTTTTATGTGGTCTGAAGACAACTGAGACCTGTGGAACCTCCCCCTTGGGGGAAGTCCCTTGAATTCCAGAAGATAACCTTGGGAGACTATTTCTAGCGCCCAAGGATCCAGAACATCTCTTGCCCAAGCCTGAGCGAAGAGAGAGAGTCTGCCCCCCACCAGATCCGGTCCCGGATCGGGGGCCAACATTTCATGCTGTCTTGGTAGCAGTGGCAGGTTTCTTGGCCTGCTTTCCCTTGTTCCAGCCTTGCATTGGTCTCCAAGCTGGCTTGGCTTGAGAAGTATTACCCTCTTGCTTAGAGGACGTAGCACTTTGGGCTGGTCCGTTTCTACGAAAGGGACGAAAATTAGGTTTATTTTTTGCCTTGAAAGGCCGATCCTGAGGAAGGGCGTGGCCCTTACCCCCAGTGATATCCGAGATAATCTCTTTCAAGTCAGGGCCAAACAGCGTTTTCCCCTTGAAAGGAATGTTAAGTAGCTTGTTCTTGGAAGACGCATCAGCCGACCAAGATTTCAACCAAAGCGCTCTGCGCGCCACAATAGCAAACCCAGAATTCTTAGCCGCTAACCTAGCCAATTGCAAAGTGGCGTCTAGGGTGAAAGAATTAGCCAATTTGAGAGCATTGATTCTGTCCTTAATCTCCTCATAAGGAGGAGAATCACTGTCGACCGCCTTTATCAGCTCATCGAACCAGAAACATGCGGCTGTAGCGACAGGGACAATGCATGAAATTGGTTGTAGAAGGTAACCCTGCTGAACAAACATCTTTTTAAGCAAACCTTCTAATTTTTTATCCATAGGATCTTTGAAAGCACAACTATCCTCTATGGGTATAGTGGTGCGTTTGTTTAAAGTGGAAACCGCTCCCTCGACCTTGGGGACTGTCTGCCATAAGTCCTTTCTGGGGTCGACCATAGGAAACAATTTTTTAAATATGGGGGGAGGGACGAAAGGAATACCGGGCCTTTCCCATTCTTTATTAACAATGTCCGCCACCCGCTTGGGTATAGGAAAAGCTTCTGGGAGCCCCGGCACCTCTAGGAACTTGTCCATTTTACATAGTTTCTCTGGGATGACCAACTTGTCACAATCATCCAGAGTGGATAATACCTCCTTAAGCAGAATGCGGAGATGTTCCAACTTAAATTTAAATGCAATCACATCAGGTTCAGCTTGTTGAGAAATGTTCCCTGAATCAGTAATTTCTCCCTCAGACAAAACCTCCCTGGCCCCATCAGACTGAGTTAGGGGCCCTTCAGAAATATTAATATCAGCGTCGTCATGCTCTTCAGTATCTAAAACAGAGCAGTCGCGCTTACGCTGATAAGTGTTCATTTTGGCTAAAATGTTTTTGACAGAATTATCCATTACAGCCGTTAATTGTTGCATAGTAAGGAGTATTGGCGCGCTAGATGTACTAGGGGCCTCCTGAGTGGGCAAGACTCGTGTAGACGAAGGAGGGAATGATGCAGTACCATGCTTACTCCCCTCACTTGAGGAATCATCTTGGGCATCATTGTCATTGTCACATAAATCACATTTATTTAAATGAATAGGAATTCTGGCTTCCCCACATTCAGAACACAGTCTATCTGGTAGTTCAGACATGTTAAACAGGCATAAACTTGATAACAAGTACAAAAAACGTTTTAAAATAAAACCGTTACTGTCACTTTAAATTTTAAACTGAACACACTTTATTACTGCAAATGCGAAAAAACATGAAGGAATTGTTCAAAATTTACCAAATTTTCACCACAGTGTCTTAAAGCCTTAAAAGTATTGCACACCAAATTTGGAAGCTTTAACCCTTAAAATAACGGAACCGGAGCCGTTTTGAACTTTAACCCCTTTACAGTCCCTGGTATCTGCTTTGCTGAGACCCAACCAAGCCCCAAGGGGAATACGATACCAAATGACGCCTTCAGAAAGTCTTTTCTAAGTATCAGAGCTCCTCTCACATGCGACTGCATGCCATGCCTCTCAAAAACAAGTGCGCAACACCGGCGCGAAAATGAGGCTCTGCTTATGCTTTGGGAAAGCCCCTAAAGAATAAGGTGTCTAAAACAGTGCCTGCCGATATTATTATATCAAAATACCCAGATAAAATGATTCCTCAAGGCTAAATATGTGTTAATAATCAATCGATTTAGCCCAAAAAAAGTCTACAGTCTTAATAAGCCCTTTTTGAAGCCCTTATTTACAATCGTAATAAACATGGCTTACCGGATCCCAGAGGGAAAATGACAGCTTCCAGCATTACATCGTCTTGTTAGAATGTGTCATACCTCAAGCAGCAAGAGACTGCTCACTGTTCCCCCAACTGAAGTTAATTGCTCTCAACAGTCCTGTGTGGAACAGCCATGGATTTTAGTGACGGTTGCTAAAATCATTTTCCTCATACAAACAGAAATCTTCATCTCTTTTCTGTTTCTGAGTAAATAGTACATACCAGCACTATTTCAAAATAACAAACTCTTGATTGAATAATAAAAACTACAGTTAAACACTAAAAAACTCTAAGCCATCTCCGTGGAGATGTTGCCTGTACAACGGCAAAGAGAATGACTGGGGTAGGCGGAGCCTAGGAGGGATCATGTGACCAGCTTTGCTGGGCTCTTTGCCATTTCCTGTTGGGGAAGAGAATATCCCACAAGTAAGGATGACGCCGTGGACCGGACACACCTATGTTGGAGAAAAAGAACATTACATCCATAAAAAGGGTGGGCCTCATGGTCTCTTGCCAATATGAAAGAAATGAATTTATCAGGTAAGTTCTTACATAAATTATGTTTTCTTTCATGTAATTGGCACGAGTCCATGAGCTAGTGACGTATGGGATAGAAATACCCAAGATGTGGAAGTCCACAGAAGAGTCACTAGAGAGGGAGAGATAAAATAACAACAGCTATTTCCATTAAATCCACGCAATAATTAAGTTTTCCTTAAAAAACTTAAAATCAAAAGCAGTAGAATCAAACTAAGAACAGCTGCCTGAAGAACTTTTCTACCAAAGACTGCTTCAGAAGAAGCAAAATACAACAAAATGGTAAAAACAATAAAAGTATGCAAAGAAGACCAAATTACTGATTTGCAAATTTGATCAACAGAAGCTTCATTCTGAAAAAGCCCAAGAAATGGCGACTGAACTTAGTAGAATGAGCTGTACATCTCTGAGGTGGAGACTGCCCTGCCTCCAAATAAGCCTTGAAAAAACAAAAGCTTTAACCAGGATGCCAAAGAAATGGCAGAGGCTTTCTAACCTTTTCTGGAACCAGAAAAACAACAAATAGACTAGAAGTCTTCTGAAATCCTAGTAACCTCGATATAGAATTATAAAGCTCTTACCACATCCAAAGGATGTAAAGAACTCTGAAATAATTATTTAGGATTAGGATACAAAGAAGGAACAACTATCTGTCTACTAATGTTGTTCAAATTCACAACCTTAGGAAAAAAAGAAGTCCACAAAACAACTTATCTAGATGGAAAAAACAGATGAGACACACAAGAGAGAGCTGATAAATCAGAAACTCTTCTAGCAAAAGAGATAGTCAAAAGAAACAACACTCTCCAAGAAAGTAGAAAGAAACAACACTCTCCAAGAAAGTAGATAATCTTCATAGAAAATATAGGCTCAAAAGAAAGAGCCTGTAAAATCCTTAAATCAAATAATTCCAAAAAGGAGAAATTAATAAATGAACAGGCTTGGTACAAACGAAAGCCTGAACAAAACAGTGAATATCAGGAAGTTTAAACAATTTTTCTAGGAAATAAAACAGAAAGAACAGAGATTTGTCCCTTTAATAAATGTGCAGACAAACTTATTCAAACTATCCTGAAAAAACTGTAAAATCCTAGGTATTCTAAATGAATGCCAAGAGAATTTATGAGAACACCACCATAAAATATAGGTGTTCCTTGAAACAGACTTATAAGCATGCAACATAGTGATAAAAACTGAGTCAGAGAAACTTCTATGACTAAACACTAATCTATTTCCATACCTTCAAATTAGTAATTTGAGATTTCGATGGAAAAAACAAAATTTATGCTTACCTGATAAATTTCTTTCTCTTGTGGTGTATCCAGTCCACGGGTTCATCCATTACTTGTGGGATATTCTCCTTCCCAACAGGAAGTTGCAAAGAGTACACCCACAGCAGAGCTGTCTATATAGCTCCTCCCCTAACCCCCACCTCCAGTCATTCGACCGAAGACAAGTAAGAAAAAAGGAGAAACTAGAGGGTGCAGTGGTGACTGTAGTTTTAAAAATAAAAACACCTGCCTTAAAGTGACAGGGCGGGCCGTGGACTGGATACACCACAAGAGAAAGAAATGGATCAGGTAAGCATACATTTTGTTTTCTCTTGTAAGGTGTATCCAGTCCACGGGTTCATCTATTACTTGTGGGATACCAATACCAAAGCTTTAGGACACGGATGAAGGGAGCGACAAGGCAGGAACTTAAACGGAAGGCACCACTGCCTGCAAGACCTTTCTCCCAAAAATAGCCTCCGAGGAAGCAAAAGTATCAAATTTGTAGAATTTAGAAAAAGTATGAAGCGAAGACCAAGTCGCCGCCTTACAAATCTGTTCAACAGAGGCCTCATGTTTAAAAGCCCAAGTGGAAGCTACCGCTCTAGTAGAATGAGCTGTAATTCTTTCAGGAGGCTGCTGGCCAGCCGTCTCATAAGCTAACCGGATTATGCTTCTCAGCCAAAAAGAAAGAGAAGTTGCCGAAGCCTTTTGGCCTCTCCTCCTCCCAGAGCAAACAACAAACAATGCAGATGTTTGACGAAAATCCTTAGTAGCTTGTAAATAAATCTTTAAAGCACGAACCACGTCAAAATTGTGTAATAGACGTTCGTTCTTTGAAGAAGGATTAGGACACAGTGACGGAACAACAATTTCCTGATTGATATTCTTATTAGATACTACCTTAGGAAGAAACCCAGGTTTGGTACGCAAAACTACCTTATCTGCATGGAAGATCAGATAAGGGGAATCACACTGTAAGGCAGATAGCTCAGAAACTCTTCGAGCCGAAGAGATAGCTACTAAGAACATTGCATTCCATAGATATCAAGCTTTTATCTTGGAAAGTAAAGGTTCAAACGGAACCCCCTGAAGAAGTTTAAGAACTAAATTTAAACTCCATGGCGGAGCAACACGTTTAAACACAGGCTTGATTCTAACTAAAGCTTGACAAAACGCCTGAACGTCTGGAACATCTGCCAGACGCTTGTGCAAAAGAATAGACAGAGCAGAGATCTGTCCCTTTAAGGAACTAGCTGATAATCCCTTTTCCAATCCTTCTTGGAGAAAAGATAAAATCCAAGGAATCCTGACCTTACTCCAAGAGTAACCCTTGGATTCCCACGTTTTGATAAAATCAAGCGCTCAATCTCCAAGCAGTCAGATGCAGAGAAATTAGATTTGGATGTTTGAATGGACCTTGGAGTAGAAGGTCCTGCCTCAGCGGCAGAGTCCATGGTGGAAAGGATGACATGTCCACCAGATCTGCATACCAAGTCCTGCGTGGCCACGCAGGTGCTATCAAAATCACCGCTCCTGCTTGATCTTGGCAATCAGACGAGGGAGGAGAGAAAATGGTGGAAACACATAAGCCAGGCTGAAGGACCAGGGCACTGCTAGAGCATCTATCAGTGCTGCCTGGGGATCCCTTGACCTGGACCCGTAACAAGGAAGCGTGGCGTTCTGACGAGACGCCATGAGATCCAGTTCTGGTTTGCCCCATAGTTGAATCAGCTGGGCAAATACCTCCGGATGGAGTTCCCACTACCCCGGATGAAAGGTCTGCCGACTTAGAAAATCCGCCTCCCAGTTCTCTACTCCTGGGATATGGATAGCTGAGAGATGGCAAGAGTGAACCTCTGCCCATAGAATTATCTTGGAAACCTCCATCATTGCCAGGGGACTCCTTGTTCCCCCCTGATGGTTGATATAGGCTACAGTCATGATATTGTCCGACTGAAATCTGATGAATCTGACCGCAGCTAGCTGAGGCCAAGCCTGAAGAGCATTGAATATCGCTCTGAGTTCCAGAATGTTTATCGGAAGGAGGGCTTCCTCCTGAGTCCACGAACCCTGAACCTTCAGGGAGTTCCAGACTGCGCCCCAGCCCAGAAGGCTGGCATCTGTCGTCATTATAGTCCACTCTGGCCTGTGGAAACTCATTCCCCTGGACAAATGGACCCAAGATAACCACCAGAGAAGAGAATCCCTGGTCTCTTGATCCAGATTTAACAGAGGAGACAAATCTGTGTAGTCCCCATTCCACTGATTGAGCATGCAAAGTTGCAGTGGTCTGAGATGTAGGTGGGCAAATGGAACTATGTCCATTGCCGCTACCATTAGGCCGATCATTTCCATACACTGAGCCACTGACGGCCGAGAAGTGGAATGAAGAACACGGCAGGAAGTTAGAAGCTTTGATATCCTGACCTCTGTCAGAAAAACTTTCATTTCTACTGAATCTATCAGAGTTCCTAGGAAGGAAACTCTTGTGAGAGGAGAGAGAGAACTCTTTTCTCTGTTCACTTTCCACCCGTGAGACCTCAGAAAGGCCAGAACAATGTCCGTATGGGACTTGGCGATTTGAAAAGTCGACGCCTGGATCAGAATGTCGTCTAGGTTAGGAGCCACCGCTATGCCCCGCGGCCTTAGAACTGCCAGAAGGGACCCTAGAACCTTCGTAAAGACTCTTGGCGCCGTGGCTAACCCGAAGGGAAGAGCCACAAACTGGTAATGCCTGTCTAGGAAGCCGAACCTGAGGAACTGATGATGCTCTCTGTGAATCGGAATGTGGAGATAAGCATCCTTTAAGTCCACGGTAGTCATATATTGACCCTCCTGGATCATAGGGAGGATGGATCGGATTGTCTCCATCTTGAAGGATGGGACCCTGAGAAATTTGTTTAGGATCTTGAGATCCAAGATTGGTCTGAAAGTTCCCTCTTTTTTGGGAACTATAAACAGGTTTGAATAGAAACCCTGCCCCTGTTCCTCTCTTGGAACTGAGTGGATCACTCCCATAACCAGTAGGTCTTGAAGGCAACGTAAGAATGCCTCTCTCTTTATCTGGTTTGCAGATAGTTGTGAGAGATGAAATCTCCCCTTCAGAGATGAACCTTTGAATTCCAGAAGATATCCCTGGGAAACAATCTCTAGTGCCCAGGGAATCTGGATGTCTCTTGCCCAAGCATGGGCGAAGAGAGAAAGTCTGCCCCCGACTAGATCCGGTCCCGGATCGGGGGCTAGCCCTTCATGCTGTCTTAGAGGCAGCAGCAGGCTTTTTGGCCTGCTTCCCTTTGTTCCAAGTCTGGTTAGGTCTCATTTCAGAATCGGACTGAAGTAAAGCCTTCCCTGAATCTGAAATGTCACCCTCAGATAGAAACTCCCTTGCACCGGCTTCGGAGCCTAGTGAGGGTATATCGGACACAGCTATTAAAGCGTCAGAAAGCTCTGTATTTGTTCTAGCCCCAGAGCTGTCTCACTTTCCTTGTAACCCTGGCAGTTTGGACAATACCTCTGTGAGGGTAGAATTCATAACTGCCGCCATGTCCTGTAAGGTAAAAGAATTAGACGCGCTAGATGTACTTGGCGTCACTTGGGCGGGAGTTATAGGTTCTGACACATGGGGAGAGCTAGATGGCATAACCTCCCTTTTTTCAGTCTGAGAATTCTCTGGTGATAAATCTTTAAAAGCCATAATATGGTCTTTATAGTTTATAAATACTTCAGTACATTTGGTACACATTCTAAGAGGGGGTTCCACAATGGCTTCTAAACATATTGAACAAGGAGTTTCCTCTATGTCAGACATGTTTAACAGACTAGTAATGACACCAGCAAGCTTGGAAAACACTTTAATAAATGTGAAACAGCAATTAAACATAAACGGTACTGTGCCTTTAAGAGAAAAAAACTAACACTTAAACTGCAAAACAGTGTTAAAATGTAGTAAAGATTTCGAAATTTTTACAGTGTGAGTAAGGGACTAAAGCAACATCGCACCCACTTGCAAATGGATGATTAACCCCTTAGCCCCCAAACCGGATTTAAAAAACGTCAATCACCGGTAAAAGACAGTTAAGCACCTTGCCACAGTTCTGCTGTGGCTCCTACCTGCCCTCAAATACGATTAGGGAAGAAATAAGCCCTCTATAGTGGTCCTCAGATGCAAGAGGACTTCTTTAGGGAAGCTGGATGTCTCAGTCTGAAAGAAACTGCGCAACTAAAGCGCGAAAATAGGCCCCTCCCACCATGTACTCGATGTCAGAGGGGCCTTAAGGAAATACTCCTAGGAGTATCTGACTATGTCATATGGAAAACTAGGCCCCAACTAAAGACTTATCACCCTCAGAGAAAAAAACATCCCATTTATGAATCATGTAAACGTTTTCACTAATTAATATGAGTATTAACATGAGTATTACCCCACTTTGTAAGCATGATCCCAGTCGTTGCAAAATCACTGCATCTAGCTTACCTCAATATACACAAGGTTCTGTCAGCATTTTCTAGAACTTATCCTTTCTCTAGAAATAAAAGTACTGAACATACCTCAAAGCAGGTAATCTGCAGACCGTTCCCCCAACTGAAGTTATCCCATACTCCTCAGTTATGTGTGAGAACAGCAATGGACCTTAGTTACAAACCGCTAAGATCATCAACCTCCAGGCACAACTCTTCTTCTAATTTCTGCCTGAGAGTAAAACAGTACAACGCCGGTACCGTTTAAAAATAACAAACTCTTGATTGAAGGCAAAACTACACTAAATCACCACATATATCTTTATACTTCCTATCTTGTCGAGAGTTGCAAAGAGAATGACTGGAGGTGGGGGTTAGGGGAGGAGCTATATAGACAGCTCTGCTGTGGGTGTCCTCTTTGCAACTTCCTGTTGGGAAGGAGAAAATCCCACAAGTAATGGATGAACCCGTGGACTGGATACACCTTACAAGAGAAATAGCCCCTAAAACAAAAGGGCTGGCCAATGAGGATGCAGATCTCATGGAAGTTATTGCGGATAAACCAATAATAACACATAGAAGATCTAAGAATCTTTTTGACTAATAGCCATTACTCACAAGTACAACCAAGGACGTGGTTGAAAGAAACAAAAGGTTTCTATAAATGTGGACGTTGTCAGGCCTGTAAAAATATGGCCCCCACTAAAATCATCACACACCCGAAAAGAACTAAAAGATATGAAATCTTAGATTTTCTGAACTGCAGATCACGAAGAGTGATTTATGTCGCTATGTGCAAATGTCCTCGTATATATGTGGGTGAAACCTCTAGGGAGTTACGCACTAGAGTACTAGAACATATAGGTGACATCAAATGGAACCGCAATGTACCTATAGCCCAACATATGAATACAGTACACCGAGGACATAAATGTGACATTCTTTTCTTTGCCATTGAGCAACTGAAACTTAACGGGAGAAGGGGCGACATCACAAAAATGCTTTTGCAAAAAGAGTTTAGATGGATTCATGAGTTACAATCAGCTGCACCCCAAGGCCTGAATGAGGCCATTTCTTACAAAAGCTTCCTTTAATTGTAAAATAACCTGTGTAAGGGACATAGCTTTTTGAGTGATAGACTGACTCTCTATACAATATATGGCGTTTTAACATAACCAGTTAAGTAATCTAACTTGTACGATTTTGGGAGGGATGAGAATAAGAGCGAAATTATAAAATTATTGGAGATATTGCGGTAGTAATTAATAAATATATAAATGATATATGTACTGAGATGACTACCAGAATCTAGGTATTTTTCCTTTAAGAAAATGTACTTTGTAAATATATCTTCTAACAATGCTATTGCTACCCCTTTCTATTTAGTCTCCTAACCCCTGTTAGACATATGGGATTGATCTACCTAAACCAATAATGAAAAACGTGTTTAATGTGAATGACAGAGGAGTTTCCGTTTTTATATACTCTCAAGCATAATTAAAGCCCACTTATATGCATATATTTGTTATTGCTATAAGAGGATTGTCCCTTCGTTAGGTTAATGTCATGTGTATTTACTCTATAGCTCTGTAGGATATTATGATCGTTATTACCTACCTGAAAATAAATGCTCAGAAATAAGCTAACTTAACATAATTGAATACAATTCGGGATACACACAAGTACTTGTTTTCCTAATGCATAAGCACTGCATTTAATGTCTAGATATGATCGTCAAATTGGTGGCACAATGAAAATATTTGACCAACTCATATGGGCAGTAATAACTGTCAATAACATTGCCGTGCGGTTAAAACTTCCACAAACTCGATCCGGCTACTATGACAATGGACGGGTATAAACAATGGAAATCTACGCTGGGCCGGCCCTATGCCCTGACAAAGTCATGTACCAGTGACAGAAACGCGTTGGTGGCCGTGGTCAGGGGGGGTTGGTTTGTGGTGTGGATAACTGGAGATTTATGGCGGTCTGAATATACTGCGATTTGTCACATAGTAACAGTATACATTATATATTTTCTACTGCGCTCCATAGCTACACTGTTTCTACACTGTCTCTACCGAGTACACTCATAACTCACGCAGGATTTAGATCCTTTGATATGTAACAGCCTCTAAGGGAGGATTTTTGATAAGCATCTGTGATGGTAGCATGCTCGCTTATAGCCATAGCATTTATGACTATATAGCTTAAGGAGTAGGACATTTATAACCTCTGTAAGAGGAGATATCTTGAGAACCTATAAGGTTTAAAGTGTGACTTTAAAGTGGATATGTGTATGCTGAATGTGCAATGTTTGTGTGAACACATATAGGGAACAAGTTAGAAATCGGCTGACTTTGTTGAATCAAAGCAGTACGCAGGCAGAAGGTCGCCTTTGAGTGCATAGTGTGTCTGAAATCCTGATGTGATTTAGATATAAGCGTGCTAATGCAGTGATTTGCCGTTTTGTATGTATCCCTATAGAGTCATTGACCACTACTTCCCCCCCTGCCCACAAGGCCTAATGTTTTTAAAGTATTTGTTATGACATCTAATTTGGAGTATTCTAATTAGAGGTGGAAGTGAAAATACCCATCTCTCATACCCCTCATTGGAGTATTGTTCTATGTCCTGTCTATTTGCATATTTGTTAAATAATGTGTTATTTTAAGTTCATTAATATATTTCAAAGAGAAAGCGGCCAAGGATGACAACTGGACATCCTAACAAGATCCACTTACCAAACCTGTAAGGCCATGCTGATGCTATCAGAAACACATGAGACTGTTCCAATATGATCTTGGAAATCACCCCTGGAAGAAAAAAAACAGAGGCGGAAAGATGTAGCCAGGTTGCAAAACCAAGACACTGCTCATTCATCCACCATTTTCGCCTGAGGTTCCCTGGACCTGAAAAGGTACCTGGGAAATTGAGAAAACACATCTGTATAGAGATACCACTCTCCCGGATGTAAAGACTGATGGCTGAGATAATCCAGCTCCCAATGTCTAAACCTGAGATATAAATCACAGAAATTAGACAGGAGATGAATTCCACCTAAGAACATATTCAAGATACTTCTTAATTGCTTAGGAACTATTTGATGATTGACATATGCCACAATTGTGATATTGTCTGTCTGAAAGCAAAATGAAAAGTTCTCTCCTAAAAAAGGCCAAACCTGAAAGAGCTCTGAAAATTGCACAGAGTTCTAAAATATAGATTGGAAACCTCACCTCTTGAAGTTTCCAAAACCCTTGTGCTGTCAGAGACCCACAGACAGCTCCCCAACCTGTAAGACTTGCATCCATTAAGAATACAGTCCAGAAGGGCCGACCAAAAGGAGGCCCCCTGAATAAAATGATGATAGTCTAATCACCAAAACAGAGAGAGTTGAGTGTTAAGATTTAAGAATATCAACTGTGATATCTGAAAACAATCCCTGCACCATTGATTCAGTATGCAAAGCAAAAAGAGGTCTCAGATCAAAAACGAGCAAAGGGAACCACGCCCGATGCTACAGTTATGAGACCTAAAACTTCCACGCACATAGTCACTGAAAGGAATGTTCTAGACTGTAAGTTAGACAGACTAACGGCAATAACAATTGACTTTTGTCCGAAAAAGACAAAGTCATTGACACAGAATCCATCTAGAAACCCAAAAAGAGGTGACCCTTGTCTGAGGAATCACAAAATTCTTAGGTAAATTAAATCCTCTAACCATGTCTTGAAGAAACAAAACTAGTTGATTCATGAGAGCTTCCAATAAAAGAAAAGATTAAGCTAATACCAAGATACCATCCAAATAAGAAAACACCACAATACCCTACTGTCTTATTACAGAAAGAAGGGCACTCAGAACCTTTGAAAAGATTCATAAGGCTGTCGCTAGACCAAAAGGAAAAGCGACAAATTGATAAAGCTTATCTAAAAAAAGAGAATCTCAGAAACCACAAGTGGTCTTAATGAAATAAGATATGAGGATAAACATCCTGTAAAATGGAGTGGATATAAAATGACCTTGCTGAACAAAAAGGCATAATAGTCCTTATAATCGCCAACTTGAAAGTTGAGACTCTAACAAAACAATATAAAGTCTTCAGATCCAAGATTGGACTGAATCAACCTTTCTTCTTTGGGACAAGAATAGAATTGAATAGAAACCCAATCCCTGTTCCTGCTAAAGAACTGGTATAATCACTCCTGAAAAAAATTCACAAAAATATTCATCCCATAGGAGGTCTCATTCTAAAAATCTATTCAAACCCTAAGAATAATATAGATTTTGGATTTAGTTCATCCAAAACAATTTAATCTGCCCCCCACCAGAAGGACTGGTTTGAGAACCACACCATCATGCAGTCTAATAACTAGTAATTATATAGCGTTTTTCTCCCAGAAGGATACAAAAAAACGCTTTTTCAGTGCTTACACTCAGAGTTAACCAAATTAGCAGCTGATAAAAACAGTTGTTATTATTACAAAATAAATGGTACACAACAAATTGTCCATAAACAATTGTTGATTCTGGAATGTTCATAAACAAATGCTGAATTATACGCTATCAGAAAAGGTATAATATCCTTTACGATAAGGCATTGATTTAAGGTATTGCCTAATGGAAAGATAAATCTGAGTACGTCTTCGGCTGTGCACAGCTTGGAAAACTCACTGTTCGTGATGGTATATCCGATATCAAGGTTTTGTCGGGTGTCCTGAGAAGTACGATGACGTCAGAACACGTGACCTGGTCGGCTTAATGTTATAGGACTTTCAGCAATGGTAATTCCTTGTTGTAGAGAAACAGAGTATCGTAATTGAAGTTTCAAAAGAAACAATTGTAGCAAAGTAGCATCCGTCGAATCCTTTAAAGATAAATGTCAAACTGCATACAAAGCACATCAGGAATTATACATTTGGTTTGCTTAGTATTGTGAAAAAACAAACAATGAACCTGAATTGTGCTAATGGTTGTGCTGCAAAATAGGATTACAAGTAAATACAGGAATTATTCATATGCCCATGTTTTTTTCACAATACTAAGCAAACCAAAAGTATAATTTCTGATGTGCTTTGTATGCAGTTTGACATTTATCTTTAAAGGATTCGACGGATGCTACATTGCTACAATTGTTTTTCTTGAAACTTCAATTACGGAGATACTCTGTTTCTCTACAACAAGGAATTACCATCGCTGAAAGTCCTAGAACATTAAGCTGACCAGGTCACGTGTTCGGACGTCATCGTACTTCTCCGGACGCCCGACAGAACCTTGATATCGGATATACCATCACGAACAGTGAGTTTTCCAAGCTGTGCAAAGCCGAAGACGTACTCAGATTTATCTTTCCATTAGGCAATACTTTTAATCAATGCCTTATAGTAAAGGATATTATACCTTTTCTGATAGCGTATAATTCAGCATTTGTTTATGAACATTCCAGAATTAACAATTGTTTATGGACATTTTAGAATTTATATGTACCACAGAATCATCTCGCTATATAACTAACACGCTTTGTTATGATTTATGGGATTGTTTAATCCTCTGTATTCTACATTTGCTATATGCATATTCTTTACAATTGTTTTTAGTGCTAATTTTATTGATGCCGGCATCTTATTTCTTATTTTTAATAGTTTAGAATATATCATCCTTTATCAAAGCCGTGGCAATAGGACACAATGCCCCCCCCCCCCCACATAGAGGAGGAACGCTAGGTTCTGATGAAATCAGATGTCAGATTAAGTGACGCAGTGGAACACTCCCCTGCCCGGTCATCCATGACTGAAGGCTATAAGGACTGCACAATCCTTTCCCTCCTCGTGAACCCACAGGTCCTTTTGAATGCCTAGTTGAACATAAAAAACAATGAGAACTTGAGCACTCAGCGTTACTACCGATCCAGCAGAAACTGCACCATGTGTCTGAACAGCCACAAAACCAAACGAACGTGACAGGAGCAGCCTGTACTCAGGGTCCTAACCGGCAAGCTGCATAAATTCTCCCACATAGGGGAAAAAAAGGTGAACAGACATTTTTAAACATAGGACTAACATGTCCAAACAACTTCCGAAGAAGTAACAAGGAGTATCGATCCCAGATGGTTCTCGAAGGAAGCAAACACAAAAAAGACATCCCATCGGATACAAAAGAAAATATAAGGCAACCCTAAGGTCTAGCGCCCAAAAGACACAGGCCTGCCCGCAGGACCAGCCAAACAGAGCCCTATCTTTACAAAAAACTGGGAAAGATCTCAAACAAATGACAAACAGGAGAAAAAACCCCATGTCTAATGAGGTGCACCATTCGCATTATCAGACTGAAAGTCCCCATATCTGTTAACGATAGAGTTATTCAATAACTGAAAAAGATGTCTAAGCAACATGCTAATGTGTGCAATCCTGTAACGAAAGGCACAACATTTCGGAACAGCTACACCCACGGGGAACTGTAGAGGCCCACCCCAAGGCAGAAGACCCGGGACAATAGGGCACAAGCACAATCTCAAATGAACGTCTGGACTCTGCAGACGGGCCATCGCTATCAAAATCTGGAAGCGAAAATGTGCTGCAACCTCTGGGGGGAACATGCCACCCCACATGGAGGAACCAAAAACTGGGTTATCTGCATGTGTAGAAGCATGAATTGGTAGGGAACTCGCCTCTTGGAGGACGGCGCCCCCAGAGATCGATCGCTCAGCAGTCCCCTGATTCCCCTGAGCCCGAGGAACCAGGCGCTCTTATATGGCATACGGAACAAAACTGGTCGACATGTCAATGAGGCCAAACCGGAGTCATCACCGGACACAGAATCTGAATCTGAAATTAAAATAGTGTCGGTATCAGAATCCTCCGTAACTGAATCTGAAATGAGCACAGTCTCAGCATCAGAATCCTCCATAACTGGATAGAGGAAATATCAATATGGAATAAAGTATTAAAACAAAATCGGCACCCACAATGGCTGGGGCACTTACCACCTCCTATGACCAGGCCCTGCGGACTAGAATATTTCCTTCGACACACGGTCAGGAATGCGGAAATGGGGAACGGAGCATAACCACGCCCGAACACAAGATGAACCGTACAGTCCAAAATAGCGCACACAAACAAATGGCCGCGTCACTTCCAAAGGCCTCAAAGTTCCAACCACAAGCCCATAAATCTCACACATAAGCAGGTTGAATCACATAACAAACATGATTATAAACCCCCCTGTTCAATAACCCCCCTCAGGAGATATTAACCCTCGATTCCAAGATACTAACAGAGACTCACTGAGACCCTTATGTCATATAGTTAGACCCGCAAAGGTGGTAGCCTCTCAGGAAAATATTCACATTACAGTACATTGACTATAAAGTAAAATGAAATGATCTTACTGGAATCTACGCCTTGGAACAGGAACACGACCTTTCAAGTGTAACGAATAGTGGCATCACCACCGCCATGGACTTGAGAAAAGAAAGCAGGCAGCGGAGTCTAACTTTCATCCAAGCTCTCACTGAGAGACTGACAGGACTACTAAAAACTTCTGTCCCATGCCGAAGAGTACTTCCCTCCATAAGAGACAAAAACAAACATTTAAAATTCTGAAACTTTGCTGCCAACCTCCTGGGACGAAAGGCAAAGAATGACTGGGGGATGAGGGGAGTGGGAGGAGTATTTAAGCCTTTAGCTGGGTTGTCTTTGCCTCCTCCTGGTGGCCAGGTTCTTATTTCCCAAAAGTAATTAATGCAGCTGTGGACTTTTTCCATTTAAGAAGAAAAACAGAGTTATATACTTGAGAACTGCTTATGCTAACTGTTCAACAACAAAAAGGTTGAAAAAAACAGTAATGTCAGCCACAGATGAGGTTGAGCTGAAAATATAAACAGTACATGAATATGCTCTACTAATGCTCTATACGTACTTGAAAAGCGCGTTCACGATTGAAGGACAAATTGCGCATGCGCACATCTCGCCGTACATTCCAATTGCACCACGGTAAAAAACACAACTTACTATTGCAGTGCTCAAGTGAAGTGTAGCAAAACAGGTTGTAGCCACCGATACTGTTGCAAATTGCTTCTAAATAAAGTGCGTTATGAAGATTTATACTTAGGATGAATTGCGCATGCGCTAATCATGAACGAGCACGGCTTGGAAGGGAGAGGAATATATAGCCAACGCATGCGCAGAACGTCCAGAAATGTAGTGACGTCAAATGACGGCCGCCTAACGGCCAGACCTTTGATTGGCTACTTGAAGAACGTGACCGGACTGATAAAAAAAAACAAAAAAAACGGGCTGTTTATATAACGAGTGGAATTGGATAGAAAAACGGCGATAACTAGGTAAATATTTTAAAATACAAAAAATGATGACTTAAAGTACCCTTAATTTGCTTTGGATTTGCATTTAAAATTATCGCACCTTGCAAAGTTTACCTTCACTTTAAGTATGCTGTCGGTCAGAACAAAATAATTAAATATTAACAATTTTGAAAAGATCTTGTAAGTTTACTTAAAAGCATAATAGCAGTCATAACCTTTTATGATATAAGAAATAACATGTGATGTTTGCAGATGAAATCAAGTACATGAACTGAATAAGTAAAAATAGTAAATGTTATTGTACGTGTAGAAACATTACTAGCATAAAATATGATAAATAAATGCCACATAATTGAGCTGAAGAAATAACAACAGCTTAATAATGAAAGAACACACTTAGCTTTGTAGAATTGTGTTTCAGGGCATCATAGTTTCTACAGTAACATCAGAGTCAGAATGAGACATCTCGCAAAATGTAACAGAAAAAGAAAAATAACATTAGGCAAAACATTCAATTTCCAGAATGTAACAGTTTCAGTAGAGAGCAAAACAAAGATAGTTTTTTTTTTAAAATAAAAAAGCAGGCATAATAGCTTTCAAAATTCATGAAAACAGCGAGCAATAGAGGGAGATGGGTAAAATAACTCAATTTTGGCACCAACAATGACGCATTACGCAAAAGGAAGTTTACATTTTTTGGCGCAAAACTAACACCAGAAAATGACACAACTCGCGTCATAATAAACAAGATTTCGCACCAAAACAACTAGCGTCAACAAAGAAGCAGGAAATGACGAAATCTGCGCCATCAGAGGCACAACTTTGTGGCAAAACAATTTTGCGCCAAGAATGACGCAATAAAAAACTGCATTCTGCATCCTTGTGAGCCTAGATTTGCCTGCAAAAAAATGAAAAACAAGTCAAATTAGAAAAAGACTGAACCCCAGGTAAGAAAAAAGTTTAAATAAACTTCCCAAACATGATTCCTATAATGAAACTGTTTAGACTGCAAAGGGAAATATACATAGACCTGACTCATGGCAAATATAAGTAAAATACATATATTTAAAACTTTATATTAATACATAAAGCGCCAAACCATAGCTGAGAGTATTTTAAATAAGGATACATACTTAAAGAATGACACCCATCCACATATAGCAGATAGCCAAACCAGTACTGAAAACTATCAGCAGAGGTAATGGTATATAAAAGTATATCATTGATCTGAAAACCCTTGAAAATATTTCCCGTGAGAGAAACCATAAAATTAATAGGTGATACTCTCTTCACATCCCTCTGACAAACACTGTACTCTGAGAGAAATTGGGCTTCAGAATGCTTAGAAGTGCTTATCATAGAAAAAAACATAAAAAACAAGCACAAAGTTTGTAAGACTGAGTTGTGGGCGTGGTGAGGGGTGTATTTATAGGCATTTGAGATTTAGGAAAATTTGCCCCTCCTGGTAGGAATATATATCCCATACGTCACTAGCTAATGGACTCTTGCTAATTACATGAAAGAAAAATATTTAGCGGCAGTAAAAAGCTTAAACTCACTCTCTCCAAATAGGTTTAAACCGAAGTTATACAAGAAGGATCTTCAATTATTATATTTTATTATCATTTTAAAAAATGAATATGGAAAAAAAATAACTTTCTTATAATATCCCCCTAATATATTACTTTGGATTTTCATATGATACAAATCACACAAGTAAATGCTGGAAAAATAAATTTTCCAATATTAAAAAGGACGGCAAACACTTTGAGATAACAATGTAAAAACTTAAATTATCTATATAAATGTGCAGTCTACTCTCATTTATTGTACCCCCTTAATTTTTTTTTATTAAATTCAAAAATTCGAAGTGCACAATGCAGGCTTCACAAACCTATTCCTTCCACATAGTACCAAATGAACCTCAGATAAGTGGAGTTTAGCCACTATAGGGAAAAAAATTGCAGAACACAAGGTGTTATTCTGCTCTTAAAACATTCACACTCTGCTGATATGTTAAACTATTCCAAAACAACAACATAATTACGGGGGTGTTTAACGTCCCTTTAAATATCTTTACAGGCCCTATGCCCAACATACAAATAGTAGAATGTTGAAAATGTGTTCTGTATATGGAAGTGGAAATTTCAATCAGTCTGCTGAATAAACCAAGCCCCATATATTACTACTATGCTTTAATATCAATGTGGTACCTTGCCAAAATAGTGTGGGAATTTATGATGGTTTTCAATGACATGTGCAAACCCTCCCTGAAGTCCAAAGTCCACAGAAAAATATGGTAAACCTTTTGGAACCTGAAAAAAAAAAAATATATATATATATTTTAATTAAACAATTCTAATAAAAAATGTTTTAGTTTAAACATGATCTGTTATGATATGTAAATGCATGCATATTTGTTCTTAATAAAGCAGGTTTTCTAAATTACACATCCCTAATTTTGTTAGAAAAGATAGCCATGTATGCATTTCTAGGGAGGAGTGAGAGAGGTTAAGAGAGAGAGAGAAAACAGGATACTACTTACTCGTGTCTCAAAGACTTCTATGATTCTACATAACTTCAAGTGGTTTGAAACCACCATTTGTGTATATATAGTGAATGAAATTAAAAGGGACATTCCAGCCAAAATTGTAAAGTACTTAAGAATTTTTTATTTTTTTTTAACAGAAACATTTTTGCAATGCACATGTATTAGCAAAAATACATCTAGTAAAAACTGTGCATGTGAAACATAAATATGCTTCTTGCACCAACATTTTACTTAGTGTGTCTGTTGAAACTGCAGTCAGTGGCTTGTATCATATAAATATTTGTCAATGCCATACAAGGAACTACCAACTCTCAGACCAGACATACTGATTAAAATGCTGGTGTAGAGGTGCATATGTAGATATGCTTTACATACACATGCACAGTAAAAGCTCTCACTGATAATAGCATTAGCTTTTAATAGAAGCCGTTTTGCTAATACAAAATGAAAATGCACTGGTGTGGATATCATTTTTTTGTCTAGAATGTCCCTTTAAGAATTTGTGAGAATAGATAGTATTAACCTTCAGTATAG
Organism: Bombina bombina; assembly: GCF_027579735.1. Lineage (NCBI taxonomy): Eukaryota > Metazoa > Chordata > Amphibia > Anura > Bombinatoridae > Bombina > Bombina bombina. The sequence continues at coordinate 1,155,760,630 of NC_069501.1, read as the reverse complement.
GACAAAAGCACGGGACATCTACACATTTCAAGTCACAGTTAAACATGCAGCTATACAGAGATTTTTACAACACAACATTACATCAATATAAAACATTTCTTTAAATTACTATGTATGCTTGAAAATAAAACACGGTCCAGAATAAATGGGAATCATGCGGATATAGCAGTGGAGGTTATAAATTGTATTCTTAAATTTGCTGTATACATAAAATAACTGCCACTGTAACCAGGAAATTATCATGGAGGTCTAGTAAATTAAATATTTATACTCAAAACTAATTGCTGAAATTGTTCTTATATAGTCTCTTAAATGACCTAGATTAAATGCCTGTCCTTTATTAGTATCTTTACTTAGCAAGTCTCTATTAATATACTAGAACTGATATAATATACTAATGAGTAGGATGCACCTTTCTGTCAGCCATGATCATATGTCACCACAAGAATGACAGAAGTAATTGAGTTGCTTATTTTGTATATAAACTATTGAATAAAATAACCAGGAGGTATTCAACGCACACAAAATATAATGCTGAGAATTAAAAAATGAAATGTATGCTTACTTTATAAATTTGTTTCTTTCTAGAAACAGTGAGTCCACGGATCATCATAATTACTATTGGGAATATCACTTCTGGCCGCAGGAGGAGGCCAAGAGCACCACAGCAAAGCTGTTAAATACCACTCCCCTTACCCACAACCCCCAGTCATTCGACCAAAGGGAAAGGAGAAAGGAAGTAATATAAGGTGCAGAGGTGCCTGAGGTTTATGAAAAAATAAACTGTCTGAAAGTCAAGAAAGAAACAAATTTATCAGGTAAGCATAAATTTCATTTTCTTTCTAATGACTTCTTTCCACGGATCATCATAATTACTATTGAGAATCAATACCCAAGCTAGAGGACACAGATGATAAGGGAGGGACAAGACAGTTAGCCTAAACGGAAGGCACCACTGCTTAAAGAACCTTTCTCCCAAAAGCCTAAGCAGAAGCAAAAGTATCACATTTGTAAAATTTAGAAAAAGTGTGCAGAGAAGACCAAGTAGCAGCCGTGCAAATCTGATCTACAGAAGCACCATTTTTGAAAGCCCAAGTAGAAGAAACAGCCCTCGTAGAATAAGCCGTTATTTTCTTAGGAGGCTGCTGACCAGCAGTCTCATATGCCAAATGAACAAGACTCCTCGACCAACACGAAAAAGAAGTAGCCATAGCTTTCTGATTTTTACGTTTCCCAGAAAAAACAACAAATAAAGAGGAAGACTGGCGAAAATCCTTAGTCGCCTGCAAATAATACTTCAATGCACGGACTACATCCAAGTTGTGCAATAAACGTTCCTTATGAGAAGAAGGATTAGGACACAAAGAAGGAACAACAATTTCTTGATTAATACTCTTTTCAGAAACAACCTTGGGAAGAAACTGAAGTACTACCTTATCAGAATGAACAATAAGGAAAGGAGACTCACACTGCAGCGCAGAAAGCTACAAAACTCTTTGAGCCGAAGAGATAGCAACTAAAAATAAAACCTTCCAGGTTAATAACTTGATATCCAAGGAATGCATAGGCTCAAACGGAGCCTGTTGAAGAACTCTCAGAACTAAATTAAGACTCCAAGGAGGAGTCACAAACTTAACCATAGGCCGGATTCTAACCAGAGCCTGACAAAAAGAATGAACATCTGGCACATCCGCCAGACGCTTGTGCAACAAAATAGACAACGCAGAAATTTGACCCTTCAGGGTACTAACAGACAAACCTTTCTCCAGACCCTCCTGGAGAAAATGCACAAATCTTAATTCTACTCCAAGAGTAGCCATTAGATTCACACCAATACATATATTTATGTCATATCTTGTAATAAATCTTTCTAGTCACAGGCTTACGCGCCTGAATCATAGTCTAAATGACTGTCTCAGAAAAACCACGCTTAGAAAGAATCAAGCGTTCAATCTCCAAGCAGTCAGCTTCAGAGAATCGAGATTTGGATGAACGAAGGGCCCCTGAAGTAGAAGGTCCTTCCTTAATGGAAGACTCCATGGTGGAGACAATGACATCTCCACCAGGTCTGTATACCAGATCCTGCGAGGCCAAGCCGGCGCAATGAGAATCACTGACGACCTCTCCTGTCTGATCCGAGCAATGACCAGAGGAAGAAGGGCAAACGGAGGAAAACATAATTTATGTAAGAACTTACCTGAAAAATTCATTTCTTTCATATTAGCAAGAGTCCATGAGCTAGTGACGTATGGGATATACATTCCTACCAGGAGGGGCAAAGTTTCCCAAACCTCAAAATGCCTATAAATACACCCCTCACCACACCCACAAATCAGTTTAACGAATAGCCAAGAAGTGGGGTGATAAGAAAAAAGTGCGAAAGCATATAAAATAAGGAATTGGAATAATTGTGCTTTATACAAAAAAATCATAACCACCTCAAAAAAGGGTGGGCCTCATGGACTCTTGCTAATATGAAAGAAATGAATTTATCAGGTAAGTTCTTACATAAATTATGTTTTCTTTCATGTAATTAGCAAGAGTCCATGAGCTAGTGACGTATGGGATAATGAATACCCAAGATGTGGATCTTCCACGCAAGAGTCACTAGAGAGGGAGGGATAAAATAAAGACAGCCAATTCCGCTTAAAAATAATCCACACCCCAAAATAAAGTTTAAATCTTATAATGAAAAAAACTGAAATTATAAGCAGAAGAATCAAACTGAAACAGCTGCCTGAAGTACTTTTCTACTAAAAACTGCTTCAGAAGAAGAAAACGCATCCAAATGGTAGAATTTAGTAAAAGTATGCAAAGAAGACCAAGTTGCTGCTTTGCAAATCTGATCAACCGAAGCTTCATTCCTAAATGCCCAGGAAGTAGAAACTGACCTAGTCGAATGAACTGTAATCCTTTGAGGCGGAGTTCTACCCGACTCGACATAAGCATGATGAATCAAGGATTTTAACCAAGATGCCAAAGAAATGGCAGAAGCCTTTTGACCTTTCCTAGAACCAGAAAAGATAACAAATAGACTAGAAGTCTTTCGGAAATCTTTAGTAGCTTCAACATAATATTTCAAAGCTCTAACTACATCCAAAGAATGCAACGATCTTTCCTTAGAGTTCTTAGGATTAGGACACAACGAAGGAACCACAATTTCTCTACTAATGTTGTTAGAATTCACAACCTTAGGTAAGAATTTAAATGAAGTTCGCAAAATCGCCTTATCCTGTTGAAAAATCAGAAAAGGAGACTCACAAGAAAGAGCAGATAATTCAGAAACTCTTCTAGCAGAAGAGATGGCCAAAAGAAACAAAACTTTCCAAGAAAGTAATTTAACATCCAGCGAATGCATAGGTTCAAACGGAGGAGCTTGAAGAGCCCCTAGAACCAAATTCAAACTCCAAGGAGGAGAAATTGACTTAATAACAGGTTGTATACGAACCAAAGCTTGTACAAAACAATAAATATCAGGAAGACTAGCAATCTTTCTGTGAAAAAGAACAGAAAAAGCAGAGATTTGTCCTTTCAAGGAACTTGCAGACAAACCTTTATCCAAACCATCCTGAAGAAACTGTAAAATTCTAGGAATTCTAAAAGAATGCCAAGAAAAAAGATGAGAAAAACACCAAGAAATGTAAGTCTTCCAGACTCGATAATATATCATCCTAGATACAGATTTACGAGCCTGTAACATAGTATTAATTACGGAGTCAGAGAAACCTCTAGGAGCCATCCGGACAAGATCCACATACCAAAACCTGTGAGGCCATGATTTGGAAATCACTCTTGGAAGAAGAACTAGAGGCGGAAAGATATAAGCAGGATGATACTTCCAAGGAAGTGACAATGCATCCACTGCTTCCGCCTGAGGATCCCTGGATCTGGACAGATACCTGGGAAGCTTCTTGTTTAGATGAGAAGCCATCAGATCTATTTCTGGAAGTCCCCATATTTGAACAATCTGAAGAAAAACCTCTGGGTGAAGAGACCATTCGCCCGGATGTAGCGTTTGGCGACTGAGATAGTCCGCTTCCCAATTGTCTATACCTGGGATATGAACCTCAGAAATTAGACAGGAGCTGTATTCCGCCCATACAAGTATTCGAGATACTTCTTTATAGCCAGAGGACTGAGAGTCCCTCCTTGATGATTGACATATGCCACGGTTGTGACATTGTCCGTCTGGAAACAAATGAACGACTCTCTCTTTAGACTGAAGAGCTCTGAAAATTGCACGGAGTTCCAAAATGTTGATTGGTAATCTCGCCTCCTGAGATTCCCAAACCCCTTGTGCTGTCAGAAACCCCCATACAGCTCCCCAACCTGTCAGACTTGCATCTGTTGAGATCACAGTCCAGGTTGGAAGAACAAAAGAAGCCCCCTGAACTAAACGATGGTGGTCTGTCCACCACGTCAGAGGATGTCAAACAATCGGTTTTAAAGATATTAATTGAGATATCTTTGTATAATCCCTGCACCACTGGTTCAGCATACAGAGCTGAAGAGGTCGCATGTGAAAACGAGCAAAGGGGATCGCGTCCAATGCAGCAGTCATAAGACCTAGAATTTCCATACATAAGGCTACCGAAGGGAATGATTGAGACTGAAGGTTTCGACAAGCTGAAACCAATTTCAGACGTCTCTTGTCTGTCAGAGACAGAGTCATGGACACTGAATCTATCTGGAAACCTAAAAAGGTTACCCTTGTCTGAGGAATCAACGAACTTTTTGGTAAATTGATCCCCCAACCATGTTCTTGAAGAAACAACACTCATAAAAGACTGGGAAGGTTCTTTCTATTGAAAATGAGCAAAAGGGAATTGAATCCAATGCTGTGGCCATACGACCTAAAACTTCTATGCATATATAGCAACTGAAGGAAATAATAGAGACTAAAGGTACCGATAGACGGAACCCAATAAAATTGTCCCTTGTCTGATAGAGACAAAGACAGTGACATAAACTATCTGGAAACCTAAAAAAGGTGACCCTTGCGTGAGGAATCAAGAGCTTTGAAAAAAAGATCCTCTAACTATGTCCTGAAGAGCAAAGTGAATCATATGAGATTCTGCATCCTCAGAAAATAATCTGAATGAAAACAGAAAAATGAAAATATGCATTTATTGTATCTAATGAAAACAAATAATGCTATCAATGACCATAAAAAGGCAGAAACACACTTAAAGAAAGTTTTAGCCTTACTGGAATAAAATCAAAGAAATTTGGACCAAATAGAACCAAATAAATTTCAAAGAAGTCTTAACCTGCCCCTTACCAGCCAAGCTGGAATACGGCATGTACATCGCAATATTAGGGAGCTGATTTCGAACTGAAAAATTTCCAATTATAAACATGTTACTTGGGAAGGAACTCAGGAATTCGTTCCTTAATAAGAACAACCAAACTAGTATAAGCTTAAAGTTTTAGTCTTAGAACTCAATCTTGAAGCCCAGAGTAACAGTTAAGAATTGAATCCAATTATAAAACAAATAATTGATTATCTTAGAACAAAAGAAATATGGATTTTTTAAAAATCACAAAATTCTTCTAGCTAAAATAGCTAAAGACATAGATTAACCCTCATTTGCGAAAATATTCAATAAAATGAAGACACAAATGTAATTAGCATGATAGTCCAGTTTAAAGGACCAGTCAATACAGTGGACTTCCATAATCAATAAATGCAAAACAACAAGACAAATGCAACAGCACCTAGTCTAGCAAATGTTGTCCCTTTAACAATGCTAAAATAAATCATAATCTGATACTTGATCTTATAGTAAACAGAAAAAATGAAGCAATTGCAATATCCAAATAAATCACAGGACCAAGAAAAGTACCTGAAACTAAATAATTTTCCATAAATAAGATACAATTATCTAAAGAAAAATAAATACTATTTTGCTATAGAAACAATAGCATAATTAGTAGGAGTAGAGATAGCCCCAATAACTTGGAGAACCCTCCAAATTGAATTTAACTGCTGGCAAAGAATATAGTTTAAAACCTTTGAAGAAGGAATAAAAGAAAATTCTCAGCCTATTCCATTCCCTAGTATGGGGAATTGGAAAGAAAACCTCTGAAAACACAGAAGAATAAATAGGCAGAAATAGTGTCAGCTAGTCTTAAAGAACTAGTTACCTTAATATCCAAAATAATCAACACCTTTTCAACAAAGAACAAATGTACTTTAATAATAAAAAAATAATAAAAAAGTAGATTTGTTAGTATCAATATCTGATGAAGAGAATTTCTGAAAGAGAAAAAAACATCATCAGAGAAGGATAACTCAGTATGTTGTTGGTCATTTGAAACTTCAATAATTAAAAAAGAAGTGAAAAAGACCTAAAAATTTTATTAGAAGGCACAAAGTCAGACAAACCCTTTAAAATAGAATCAGAAAAATATTTCTTATAAATCTTCTAAATATTTCTTGTACATAAGATGTAAGAATTGCAATATATAAAGTATAAATACTAATGGATTCTGCATGTAAAAGTATATCATAATAAGTAACTTATTACAAACCATAGCTAAAGATAAACATTTATAACATTTAAAATAAATGAACTTAGATTTGGTAGAACTGTAAATCATTTAAGCGTTTTTCCAGAAGTGGCTTCTGATTCAGGGTGAATCTGAGACATCTTGCAATATGTAATAGAAAAAAACAACAACATATAAAGCAAAATTGATCAAATTCCTTAAATGACAGTTTCAGGAATGGGAAAAAAATGCCAATGAACAAGCTTCTAGCAACCAGAAGCAATAAACAATGAGACTTAAATATTGTGGAGACAACAATGACGCTCAAATTTTTTAGCGCCAAAAAATCCGCCCACATTATTTGGCGCCTAAATGCTTTTGACGCCACATCCGGTAACGCCGACATTTTTTGGCGCAAAAAACGTCAAAATAATGATGCAACTTCCGGCGACACGTATGACGCCGAAAAAGACAAGAAAATGTTTGCGCCAAGAAAGTCCGCGCCAAGAATGACGCAATAAAATGAAGCATTTTCAGCCCCCGCGAGCCTAACAGCCCACAGGAAAAAAGTCAAATTTTGATTCATATGCATTATCCCAAATATGAAACTGACTGTCTGAAATAAGGAACGTTGAACATCCTGAATCAAGGCAAATAAATGTTTAAACACATATATTTAGAACTTTATATAAAAGTGCCCAACCATAGCTTAGAGTGTCACAGAAAATAAGAGTTACTTACGCCAGGACACTCATCTACATGTAGTAGAAAGCCAAACCAGTACTGAAACGAGAATCAGTAGAGGTAATGGTATATATAAGAGTATATCGTCGATCTGAAAAGGGAGGTAAGAGATGAATCTCTACGACCAATAACAGAGAACCTATGAAATAGACCCCCTAGAAGGAGATCATTGAATTCAAATAGGCAATACTCTCTTCACATCACTCTGACATTCACTGCACACTGAGAGGAAAACCGGGCTCCAGCCTGCTGCGAAGCGCATATCAACGTAGAATCTAGCACAAACTTACTTCACCACCTCCATGGGAGGCAAAGTTTGTAAAACTGATTTGTGGGTGTGGTGAGGGGTGTATTTATAGGCATTTTGAGGTTTGGGAAACTTTGCCCCTCCTGGTAGGAATGTATATCCCATACGTCACTAGCTCATGGACTCTTGCTAATTACATGAAAGAAACACATATGCCAGACTGAACTTCCAAGGAACTGCCAAAGCGTCTATTAGAACAGCTTGAGGATCCCTAGACCTTGATCCGTACTTCAGAAGCTTGGCATTGTGACGAGATGCCAAAAGATTCAATTCCAGTTGACCCCATCTGAGACTCAAGCTGGAAAACACCTCCGGATGAAGTTCCCACTCCCCCGGATGAAAAGTCTGTCTGCTCAGAAAATCCGCTACCCAATTGTCCACCCCTGGAATGTGGATCGCAGACAGACAGCAATTGTGAGCCTCCGCCTACTGAATAATCCTGGCTACCTCCTTCATCGCCAGGGAACTCCAAGTTACCCCTTGATGATTGATGTAAGCCATGGACGTTATATTGTCCGACTGAAATCTGATAAACGGTGAGTTGAAGCCAACTGAGGCCAGGCTAGAAGAGCATTAAAGATTGCTCTCAATTCTAAGAAATTTCTAGGAAGAACTGATGCCTCCCAGGTCCACAGACCCTGAGCCTTCAGAGAACTCCAGACAGCTCCCTAACCCAGCAGACTGGCATCCGTTGTCACAATCACCCAGGTAGGCCTGCGAAAACAGGTTCCCTGGGAGAGATGATCCTGAGACAAACACCACGGAAAATAATCTCTTGCAGCCTGATCAAGAACAATCTTTGGAGACAGATCTGTATAATCTCTGTTCCACTAACTAAGCATGCATAACTGCAGAGGTCTGAGGTGAAACCGAGCAAACGGAATGATGTCCATGACCGAAACCATCAGACCAATAACCTCCATACACTGGGCCACCGACGGCCAAGGAGATGACTGAAGAGCTAGACATGAATTTAACATTTTTGACTTCCTTGCTTCTGTCAAAAAAAATCTTAATTTCAGGAGAATCTATAATGGTTCCCAAGAATACCACCCTTGTGGCCGGAATCAAGGAACTTTTTCCTAAATTCACCTTCCAACCGTGGGAGCGCAGAAAAGACAACAACTCTGTGTGAGAGTTTGCTAGTTGAAAAGATGGCACCTGAACCAGAATGTCGTCCAGGTAAGGAGCTACTGCAACCCCCTGCAATCTGAGAACTGCCAGTAACGCACCCAGGACCTTTGAATAAACCCTGGGAGCAGTTGCAATACCAAAAGGAAGAGCCACAAACTGAAAATGCTGGTCTAGAAAAGCAAATCTCAGAAAATTGTGACGATCCTTGTAAATAGGAATATGTAGATATGCATCCTTCAGATCTACTGTAGTCATGAACTGACCCTCCTGAACCAGAGGTAGAATTGACCGAATAGTTCCAGAATAAAGTATTTCAGGAATGGCAGGAGAAAGGTATTAAAGAATTTGTACAACTAAAGATGCTGGATAATACCGAGATTAAAACGTTTGAAAATTTAGCAATAGAATTTAGACTCCCAGTGAAGAATTTTTACGCATACCTACAAATTCGCCACTACATAGCTATAAAAAATAGTGAATATGGTACGGAATGGGGGCAAGAGTTTACGGATGCAGGTCTAAAAATATATAAGGCAGGCTTTAGATCAATATCGTACTGGTACCAGCAGATACTGAAAAATACAGGACAACAACATATGAATAAGTTGAAACACCAATTTATGAAATATTTTGGTAATATACAAGAAGAGGACATAACGAGTAGTATTAAAAGAGTAGAGGAGACCACAGACAGGGTTAATCTGAGAGAATCACAACGTAAGTTAATAAATAACTATTATTTAACACCGGAAAGAATGAGTAAATGGGTAACGACACAACAAAATGTGTGCCACAAATGCAGTGAAGATAGGGCCAATATATTATATTACCTTTGGAGCTGCCCCAAGGTACAACAATACTGGTTAAAAGTACAATTCTGGGTTAATAAATATCTTGGTGATAAGATGGTATTAGACTGCACAGAAATATTTTTTTTGTGCCAAAAGGAGAAAGTGGGGGACAGGCAATTACTGAATATCGTAATTCTACTTGCACGCAATTTAATATTCAAGATGTGGAAATACAAGCAAGCTCCCAGTTTAAGTGAACTAGTTAATAACATTAAGCTACAGATGATCATTGAAAGACAAAACCTGAGGGTGAATGCCCGAAACACATTCATAAAAATTTTCAAGAAATGGAAGAAGTATATCTGTTCATGGCCAATAGAGCAACAAATACAATTTACAGAGCCACTTAGGAATACATCTCCATTTATTGAAGTAATTGCAGCAGAAGTATTACCTATACAATGGCTAAATTAAAAAGAATAGTCATGGAAATACGTGGCGGGCAGGGGGCCCGGGAGGGGGGGAGAGGGGGTGGGGGGAGAGAGAGAGAATAATAAAAAGGTAAACCAATTACGGTGTAAATTTTGTTTTTTTGTACATCTGTTATCGATGTTATGGTATTTCAAACAATAGAAATTTGAAAATCGAGCTATGGAAATTTTGAGAGAGAGACAGAGATATGGACTATTAAATTGTCATTTACAGAGTCTTGGGAGGACTAGAGACTTGTAAATGTATTTTTATTTTTACAATGTGTTAAATAGGCAAAGCTGGAGAAGTTTATGACTCTGTATTCTCTTTTTGCTTGTACTTTTTCTTTTTATTATGCTCAATAAAAAAAACAAAAAAAAAACATACTTTATGCTTACCTGATAAATTTATTTCTCTTGTAGTGTATTCAGTCCACGGGTCATCCATTACTTATGGGATATATTCCCTTCCCAACAGGAAGTTGCAAGAGGATCACCCAAGCAGAGCTGCTATATAGCTCCTCCCCTCACATGTCATATCCAGTCATTCGACCGAAACAAGACAAGAAAGGCGAAACTATAGGTTACAGTGGTGACTGGAGTTTTAATAAAAATTTAGATCTGCCTCAAAAAGACAGGGCGGGCCGTGGACTGAATACACTACAAGAGAAATAAATTTATCAGGTAAGCATAAATTATGTTTTCTCTTGTTAAGTGTATTCAGTCCACGGGTCATCCATTACTTATGGGATACCAATACCAAAGCTAAAGTACACGGATGATGGGAGGGACCAGGTAGGAACTTTAAACGGAAGGAACCACAGCCTGTAGAACCTTTCTCCCAAAAACAGCCTCCGAAGAAGCAAAAGTGTCAAATTTGTAAAATTTTGAAAAGGTATGAAGCGAAGACCAAGTCGCAGCCTTGCAAATCTGTTCAACAGAGGCCTCATTCTTAAAGGCCCAGGTGGAAGCCACAGCTCTAGTGGAATGAGCTGTAATTCTTTCAGGGGGCTGCTGTCCAGCAGTCTCATAGGCTAAACGTATTATGCTACGAAGCCAAAAGGAGAGAGAGGTAGCCGAAGCTTTTTGACCTCTCCTCTGTCCAGAGTAAACGACAAACAGGGAAGAAGTTTGACAAAAATCTTTAGTTGCCTGTAAATAGAACTTCAGGGCACGGACTACGTCCAGATTATGCAAAAGTCTTTCCTTCTTTGAAGAAGGGTTAGGACATAATGATGGAACAACAATCTCTTGATTGATGTTCCTGTTAGAAACTACCTTAGGTAAGAACCCAGGTTTAGTACGCAGAACTACCTTGTCTGAATGGAAAATCAGATAAGGAGAATCACAATGTAAGGCAGATAACTCAGAGACTCTTCGAGCCGAGGAAATAGCCATCAAAAACAGAACTTTCCAAGATAACAGCTTAATATCAATGGAATGAAGGGGTTCAAACGGAACACCTTGAAGAACTTTAAGAACTAAGTTTAAGCTCCACGGCGGAGCAACAGTCTTAAACACAGGCTTAATCCTAGCCAAAGCCTGACAAAAAGCCTGAACGTCTGGAACCTCTGCCAGACGTTTGTGTAAAAGAATAGACAGAGCAGAAATCTGTACCTTTAACGAACTAGCAGATAAGCCCTTTTCTAAACCCTCTTGTAGAAAAGACAATATCCTAGGAATCCTAACCTTACTCCATGAGTAATTCTTGGATTCACACCAATACAAGTATTTACGCCATATCTTATGGTAAATTTTTCTGGTAACAGGTTTCTGAGCCTGTATTAAGGTATCAATCACCGACTCCGAGAAGCCACGCTTTGATAGAATCAAGCGTTCAATCTCCATGCAGTCAGTCTCAGAGAAATTAGATCTGGATGGTTGAAAGGACCCTGAATTAGAAGGTCCTGCCTCAGAGGCAGAGACCATGGTGGACAGAACGACATGTCCACTAGGTCTGCATACCAGGTCCTGCGTGGCCACGCAGGCGCTATCAGAATCACTGATGCTCTCTCCTGTTTGATCTTGGCAATCAGTCGAGGAAGCAGCGGAAATGGTGGAAACACATAAGCCATGTTGAAAACCCAAGGGGCTGCTAGAGCATCTATCAGCGCCGCTCCCGGGTCCCTGGACCTGGATCTGTAACAAGGAAGTTTGGCGTTCTGGCGAGACGCCATGAGATCCAGTTCCGGTCTGCCCCAACGACGAATCAGTTGAGCGAAGACCTTCGGATGAAGTTCCCACTCCCCCGGATGAAAAGTCTGGCGACTTAGAAAGTCCGCCTCCCAGTTCTCCACGCCTGGGATGTAGATCGCTGACAGGTGGCAAGAGTGAGACTCTGCCCAGCGAATTATCTTTGAGACTTCTAACATCGCTAGGGAACTCCTGGTTCCGCCTTGATGGTTGATGTAAGCCACAGTCGTGATGTTGTCCGACTGAAATCTGATGAACCTCAGTGTTGCTAACTGAGGCCAAGCTAGAAGAGCATTGAATATTGCTCTTAATTCCAGAATATTTATTGGGAGGAGTTTTTCCTCCTGAGTCCACGATCCCTGAGCCTTCAGGGAGTCCCAGACTGCGCCCCAACCTAGTAGGCTGGCATCTGTTGTTACAATCGTCCAATCTGGCCTGCGAAAGGTCATCCCTTTGGACAGATGGACCCGAGAAAGCCACCAGAGAAGAGAATCTCTGGTCTCTTGATCCAGATTTAGTAGAGGGGACAAATCTGAGTAATCCCCATTCCACTGACTTAGCATGCATAATTGCAGTGATCTGAGATGCAGGCGCACAAATGGCACTATGTCCATTGCCGCTACCATTAAGCCGATTACTTCCATGCACTGAGCTACTGACGGGCGTGGAATGGAATGAAGGACACGGCAAGCATTTAGAAGTTTTAATAACCTGGACTCCGTCAGGTAAATTTTCATCTCTACAGAATCTATAAGAGTCCCTAGGAAGGGAACCCTTGTGAGTGGTAATAGAGAACTCTTTTCCACGTTCACCTTCCACCCATGCGACCTCAGAAATGCCAGAACTATCTCTGTATGAGACTTGGCAATTTGAAAACTTGACGCTTGTATCAGAATGTCATCTAGGTACGGAGCCACCGCTATGTCTCGCGGTCTTAGCACCGCCAGAAGTGAGCCCAGAACCTTTGTAAAAATTCTCGGGGCCGTAGCTAACCCGAAGGGAAGAGCTACAAACTGGTAATGCCTGTCTAGAAAGGCAAATCTTAGGTACCGATAATGATCTTTGTGAATCAGTATGTGAAGGTAGGCATCCTTCAAGTCCACTGTGGTCATATACTGACCCTCTTGGATCATGGGTAGGATGGTTCGAATAGTTTCCATTTTGAATGATGGAACTCTTAGGAATTTGTTTAAGATCTTTAGGTCTAAGATTGGTCTGAAGGTTCCCTCTTTCTTGGGAACCACAAACAGATTTGAGTAAAATCCTTGCCCTTGTTCCGTCCGCGGAACTGGATGGATCACCCCCATTACTAGGAGGTCTTGTACACAGCGTAGAAATGCCTCTTTCTTTATTTGGTTTGCTGATAACCTTGAAAGATGAAATCTCCCTTGTGGAGGAGAAGCTTTGAAGTCCAGAAGATATCCCTGAGATATGATCTCCAACGCCCAGGGATCCTGGACATCTCTTGCCCAAGCCTGGGCGAAGAGAGAAAGTCTGCCCCCCACTAGATCCGTTTCCGGATAGGGGGCCCTCTCTTCATGCTGTCTTAGGGGCAGTAGTAGGTTTTCTGGCCTGCTTGCCCTTGTTCCAGGACTGGTTAGCTTTCCAACCCTGTCTGTAACGAGCAACAGTTCCTTCTTGTTTTGGAGCGGAGGAAGTTGATGCTGCTCCTGCCTTGAAGTTACGAAAGGCACGAAAATTAGACTGTTTGGCCTTTGATTTGGCCCTGTCCTGAGGAAGAGTATGACCCTTACCTCCAGTAATGTCAGCAATGATTTCTTTCAAGCCGGGCCCGAATAAGGTCTGCCCTTTGAAAGGAATATTAAGCAATTTAGATTTAGAAGTCACGTCAGCTGACCAGGATTTAAGCCATAGCGCTCTGCACGCCTGGATGGCGAATCCGGAGTTCTTAGCCGTTAGTTTGGTTAAATGTACAACGGCATCAGAAACAAATGCGTTAGCTAGCTTAAGTGCTTTAAGCTTGTCCATAATCTCATCCAATGGAGCTGTGCGAATGGCCTCTTCCAGAGACTTAAACCAGAATGCCTCCGCAGCAGTGACAGGCGCAATGCATGCAAGGGGCTGTAAGATAAAACCTTGTTGAACAAACATTTTCTTAAGGTAACCTTCTAATTTTTTGTCCATTGGATCCGAAAAAGCACAACTATCCTCCACCGGGATAGTGGTACGCTTAGCTAAAGTAGAAACTGCTCCCTCCACCTTAGGGACCGTCTGCCATAAAATGGAAACATTTTCCTAAATATCGGAGGAGGGGAAAAGGGCACACCGGGTCTATCCCACTCCTTGCTAATAATCTCTGTAAGCCTTTTAGGTATAGGAAAAACGTCAGTACACACCGGCACCGCATAGTATCTATCCAGCCTACATAATTTCTCTGGAATTGCAACCGTGTTACAATCATTCAGAGCCGCTAATACCTCCCCTAGCAGTACACGGAGGTTCTCAAGCTTAAATTTAAAATTAGAAATCTCTGAATCCGGTCTCCCAGGATCAGATCCGTCACCCACAGAATGAAGCTCTCCGTCCTCGTGTTCTGCATATTGTGAAGCAGTATCGGACATGGCTCTCACATCATCAGCGCGCTCTGTCCTTAACCCAGAGCTATCGCGCTTGCCTCTTAATTCTGGCAATTTAGATCAGTGATTTTTAACCTTTTTTTTGCCGTGGCACACTTTTTTACATTAAAAAATCCTGTGGCACACCACCATCCCAAAATTTTAAAAAAATCACACATTGTAGCCTAATACAGCATATATATATATATATATATATATATATATATATCTATATATATACACATACACACAAACACACACATACTGTATGTATTGTGCTGTTATGCCATGCCTCCTACAAACTACCCCTGCACTGGGAGTAAAAAACAAGCAAAGTTTAAAAAAATATGTCACACTGTTGTCAGTCTGCCGTGGCACACCTGAGGATCTCTCACGGCACACTAGTGTGCCACGGCACACTGGTTGAAAAACACTGATTTAGATAATACTTCTGTCATAACAGTAGCCATGTCTTGCAAAGTGATTTGTATGGGCCTCTCTGATGTACTTGGCGCCACAATATCACGCGCCTCCTGAGCGGGAGGCGAAGGTACTGACACGTGAGGAGAGTTAGTCGGCATAACTTCCCCCTCGTTGTCTGGTGATAATTTCTTTACAGATAAAGACTGACTTTTATTTAAAGTGACATCAATACATTTAGTACACATATTTCTATGGGGCTCCACATTGGTCTTCAAACATAGTGAACAAACAGATTAATCTGTGTCAGACATGTTTAAACAGACTAGCAATGAGACTAGCAAGCTTGGAAAATACTTTCAAAAAATTTACAAGCAATATAAAAGACGCTACTGCGCCTTTAAGAAGCACAAAAAAACTGTCACAGTTGAAATAACAATGAACCAAATCAGTTATAGCAACCAAATTTTCACTGTAAATGTATTAAGTTAGCAAAGTATTGCACCCACTAGCAAATGGATGATTAACCCCTTAATACCCAAAACGGATAATCAATTTCACAATTAACGTATTTATCACAGTCTAACACACTGTCACAGGTCTGCTGTGACTGATTACCTCCCTCAAAATGAATTTTGAAAACCCCTGAGCTCTCTAGAGACGTCCTGGATCAAGGAGGAAGAAGCAGGAAGACTGTGACTGAATTTTTACTGCGCAAAAAAGCGCTAAAATAGGCCCCTCCCACTCATATTACAACAGTGGGAAACCTCAAATAACCATTTCTAATGCAGAAATATACGTCAGCCATGTGGAAAAATCATGCCCCAATAAGTTTTATCACCAAAGTACCTCACAAAAACGATTAACATGCCAGTAAACGTTTTAAACATACATTTTAAAGGTTATGTAGTGTTATCAATAAGCCTGCTACCAGTTGCTTCTACTGCAGTTAAGGCTCATACATTACTTCAGTATTAACAGTATTTTCTTAGTCAAATTCCATTCCTTAGAAAATTACTTTACTGCACATACATTCATCAGCCTGATACCAGTCGCTACTACTGCATTTAAGGCTGTACTTACATTACATCGGTATCAGCAGTATTTTCTTAGTCAATTCCATTCCTTAGAAAAATAATTTACTGCACATACCTCATTTGCAGGGGACCCCGCATGCTATTCCCTTTCTGAAGTTACCCCATTCCTCAGAATGTGCGAGAACAGCCAGTGGATCTTAGTTACTTCTGCTAAGATCATAGAAAACGCAGGCAGATTCTTCTTCTAAATACTGCCTGAGAGAAAAACAGCACACTCCGGTGCCATTTAAAATAACAAACTTTTGATTGAAGAAATAATTAAGTATAAAAACTCCACACTCCTCTCACAACCTTCCTATTATGTTGAGAGTTGCAAGAGAATGACTGGATATGTGAGGGGAGGAGCTATATAGCAGCTCTGCTTGGGTGATCCTCTTGCAACTTCCTGTTGGGAAGGGAATATATCCCATAAGTAATGGATGACCCGTGGACTGAATACACTTAACAAGAGAAAAAAGAATTGACCGAATAGTCTCCATCTTGAATTATGGAACCTTGAGAAATTTGTTTACCAATTTGAGATCTAAAATGGGTCTGAAAGTTCCCTCCTTTTTGGGAACTATAAACGGATTGGAATAAAACCCTAGTCCCTGCTCCTGAACTGGAACAGGAACGATCACTCCCATGTCGGAAAGATCCTGAACACAACTTAAGAATGCCTCTTTTTTTAACTGATTTACCGATAACCTTGAGAGATGAAACCTACCCCTGGGAAAAAAAGTCTTGAACTCCAGCTTGTATCCCTGGGATACAATATCTACTACCCAAGGATCTGGAACATCCCTTGCCCAGGCTTGAGCGAACAAAGACAGCCTGCCCCCCACGCAATCTATTCCCGGATCGGGGGCAGACCCTTCATGCTGGCTTAGAATCAGCGGCAGGCTTCTTAGACTGCTTCCCCTTGTTTCAGGACTGATTGGACCTCCAAGAAGTTTTGGACTGATCCTGTCTGGAGGAGGAAAAGGAAGACTTACCAGAGAAGGAACGAAAGAAACGAAAATTGCTCTGACGACCCTTCTGTTTATTTCTCCTATCCTGGGGAAGAGAATGCCCCTTCCAACCAGTAATATCCAAGATAATTTCAGCCAAACCAGGACCAAACAAGGTCTTCCCCTTGTAAGGGATGGATAAAGCTTAGATTTAGAGGATAAATCCGCAGACCAAGACTTTAACCATAAAGCACTGCGAGACAAAACAGCAAAGCCCGAAATCTTTGCTCCTAGTTGGATAACCTGAAGGGAGGCGTCCGCAATAAAAGAATTAGCCAACTTTAAAGCTTGAATTCTATCCTGAATTTCCTCCAAAGGAGAATCATGTTCAATAGATTTAGCCAATGCATCAAACCAATATGCAGCCGCACTGGTAATCGTAGCAATACACACCACCGGTTGCCATTGTAAACCCTGGTGAACATAAATTCTCTTAAGTAAAGCCTCCAACTTCAAATCCAAGGGATCCTTAAAAGAGCAACTATCCTCAAAAGGATTAGTGTTCCTCTTAGCTAAAGTGGAAATAGCTCCCTCTACCTTAGGAACCATCTGCCAGGATTCCTTAAAAGAATCTGCAATAGGAAACATCCTCCTAAAAATAGGGGAAGGAGAAAAGGGAATTCCAGGTCTCTCCCATTCCCTAGAAATAATATCTAAAACCCTATCTGGAACAGGAAAAACTTCTGCTGCAGAAGGAACATCAAAATATTTGCTAAGTTTGCTAGCCTTCTTGGGAGTAACTATGACCGTCGAATCAGTCATCCAAAGAAGCCAAAACTTCCCTGAGTAACAAACGAAGGTGCTCCAGCTTAAATATGAAAGAAACAACCTCAGAATCAGCCAAAGGAGACACACTATCAGAGTCTGAAATTTCGCCCTCAGCCGCTACTGAAATATCTTCTTCCTCAGTCCTGTGAGAAGGAACATTAGATGAAGCTGTAACAGAGTCAGAAATCCTTCTGCGCTTACCCTGTAACACAGGAAAAGCAGACTATGACTCATATATAGCAGAGGATATGCGAGTAGACAAATCCTGCAAAGAAAAACTAGCCTGAGACGAAATGCAGGGCACTGCATGTGAAGAGAAGTTACTGTCTCTTTAAATAACGATACTATCACTTTAATAATAAAAAACAAAGCACTGGGTCCCTACAAGCACCTCTGCACACTAACAGCCCAACTGAGGTGCTAAATAACCCCCCTACTAGCCGTAGGATATGAGAAGCGCAACCAGGAGGAAAACACTGCGCAGATAGTTGAACCGCACCTCACACAAATGTTCCCAAAGAAAACTGCAGCACCGGAGTGTACACAGAGTGAAACCGCTCACTGCTGCACTAAATGACAAACCCCCAGAGCGAAAGAGCGTGAACACTATGCGCCATACCAAAACTCCGCCCATTGTGGGCGTTATACAACCTGCCGGCTGGCATAACAGCCTAATATAAACAGCGCCGCCGGGAGAAACTTACACAAAGGCAGAGCCAAAATAAAGCTGCCTGAAATAACCAAACGTTTCAATGCAAAACAATAAATAAAAGCCTAGCATCCCACTCTTCACAATGCCCCACGCAATTCAGAAATAAAAAAACCTGAACACAGTCAGGAAAATTACCCCACAGTACTGCCAGGAAAATAAATCCTGAACTCTCAGGAATATTAACCCTCCAAGTGCCAAAATTCTTTTAAATAAAAACAGCACTTACCTCAAAGATAATCCACCCAGCAGCAGGGCAGCTCACAAAGTATGAAAGGGAAAAACTCCTGACATGGACCTGTGGAAGAAACAAAAATACTAAGTAATCCTACTCAGACTTTACAAGCAAACAAGGGTAGAATAAACTTATATGGGAGGCGCAGAGGGGATTATATCTCCCAAGTTCCCAAATGCTCAAAAGCCACCATTTGCTCTACTGAAGAGACTGACATGGAACTATGGCTATACCCCAGAAGCAACCAAAGCAAACTTGCTTTGCTTAAAAATAACAAACTCTTGATAGAAGAATCAGACATCTCCTTGCACTACAAGCAAAGAGAATGACTGGGGGTTGTGGGTAAGGGGAGTGGTATTTAACAGCTTTGATGTGGTGCTCTTTGCCTCCTCCTGCAGGCCAGGAATGATATTCCCAGTAGTAATTATGATGATCCGTGGACTCACTGTGTCTTTAGAAAGAAACGTTAATAAAATATTACTCAGTGCATTTTGGTTTACAACACCTTGTATACCTTCAGACTCTCTTTTAAAACCCACCTATTCATAGAGTCTTATCATCTCTCCTTTGATTTTCATCCTACGTGACAAGCTACCCCAAGCCTCATGTCTCTGCACCCTCAACCTGCAGATTGTTAGCTCTTCAGAGCAGAGCCCTCCTACTAGTTTTGTTTAGTCTGGTATGCATTTGTCATTGTATATTCCACTCTCTGTACCCAACGCTATGGAATTTTGTGGCCTTATACAAATAAATGCTAATAATAATACTGTAATAATAACACGTCTGTAATATATTCTGGGTGTAATAGATTATATGGTTACTCAAACTAAATTAGATTAAAGACTGATATAATTCCAGCTACTTGCATACCTTTTCCAGTCTGAAACTAAAATTGGGTTTAAAGTTTACCGCTTAAACTGAACTGGAATATCCAGTGATAGCAAAGTTCTGAAGCAATCCAATCACAGCAACCAATGTATAATTGATGTCTTGGAGAAAGCATACTCATAATTTTCAACATACATTAATTTGTTTACTGCAGGGAGAAAAGTTTTCGGACCAATGTGCAGCTAACTTAAATCACCGAAAGCACAAGACAATTTTTTCCTCTTTTGAAGTATAAATGTGTTAAAAAAAAAAGAAAAGAAAAAGAGCCTGGGTGAAAATAGCAATAGCACTGACATTAAAAAGGTCATAAAGTGCCTGTAGGCCGAACTATTAAGGGTGCTCTTTAGATATGTTGGTGAGATTAGAGATGAAAGAAAAGTTACATTCTGCAAACAGCTTTGTCCTTTACTGAAGCCAAGCACAACATATATGAATTGATAGAGTAGATCGGTATGTGCACTTGAGAAAATAAATGCCAAAGCTCAATGGACTGATAAACAGAAATGAGACCAGATAAGAGATAACATTAGGCAAATACATCTTAATCTGTTCCTAAAATGGATAAGGTCAGATATAATTAGATCTCAGAAACAAAAGAAAATGAATCTTTGTAAGAAAGGTTACAAAACAAAAATAATCTCAGTTGTTGGTTCATCATAAACAGAGTATATGGAACTATACTGGATATAAAAAAAACCCTGGATATAAAATAAATTATATATATTTACTCCAATCTGCATAAATAAGATTTTCTTGACTATTGCTGTAAGTTTATCAGGAGCTATTGGTAACTCAAAAGTCCAATATAAATAGAATATTAACTTGAATTCTGATAACTAATCATTTATCTTTTACCGCCCCCCCCCCCTCATATCCCATGTTTATTTTGTGTTTGCAATTAGTATTCAGAACAATGAAGGACTGAAACTAATATTCTTATTGACATTACTATATTACTTTATAAGGAAAAGGCAGATTATATTGTTGTCAAAAGCAATTTCTCAAATTATTAACCAGTCAGAAGAGAGGGATATAGAGGGATACTTCCCAACATATCCCCACATTACCTTAAATATGTAGTATGAAAGACAAATATGCAATCTGACATCACAAAACTGCGGATTTGAAAGATTGAAGAAGGGATAAAACAGAACAGGGGAGAGGTACAGAAAAAACATAATTTATGCTTACCTGATAAATTTATTTCTCTTGTAGTGTATCCAGTCCACGGATCATCCATTACTTGTGGGATATTCTCCTTCCCAACAGGAAGTTGCAAGAGGATCACCCACAGCAGAGCTGCTATATAGCTCCTCCCCTCACTGCCATATCCAGTTCGACCGAAACAAGCCGAGAAAGGAGAAACTATAGGGTGCAGTGGTGACTGTAGTTTAATTAAAATTTAGACCTGCCTTAAAAGGACAGGGCGGGCCGTGGACTGGATACACTACAAGAGAAATACATTTATCAGGTAAGCATAAATTATGTTTTCTCTTGTTAAGTGTATCCAGTCCACGGATCATCCATTACTTGTGGGATACCAATACCAAAGCTAAAGTACACGGATGATGGGAGGGACAAGGCAGGAGCTTAAACGGAAGGAACCACTGCCTGTAGAACCTTTCTCCCAAAAACAGCCTCCGAAGAAGCAAAAGTATCA
Source organism: Bombina bombina (assembly GCF_027579735.1). Classification (NCBI taxonomy): domain Eukaryota; kingdom Metazoa; phylum Chordata; class Amphibia; order Anura; family Bombinatoridae; genus Bombina; species Bombina bombina. The sequence goes on along the minus strand of NC_069501.1, from coordinate 1,155,739,157 downwards.
AATTTGTAAAATTTTGAAAAGGTGTGAAGCGAAGACCAAGTCGTAGCCTTGCAAATCTGTTCAACAGAGGCCTCATTTTTAAAGGCCCAGGTGGAAGCCACAGCTCTATTAGAATGAGCTGTAATCCGTTCAGGGGGCTGCTGTCCAGCAGTCTCATAGGCTAAGCGTATTATGCTCCGAAGCCAAAAAGAGAGAGAGGTTGCCGAAGCTTTTTGACCTCTCCTCTGTCCAGAGTAAACGACAAACAGGGCAGATGTTTGACGAAAATCTTTAGTAGCCTGTAAGTAAAACTTCAAGGCACGGACTATGTCCAGATTATGCAAAAGACGTTCCTTCTTTGAAGAAGGATTAGGACACAATGATGGAACAACAATCTCTTGATTGATATTCCTGTTAGAAACCACCTTAGGTAAAAACCCAAGTTTGGTACGCAGAACTACCTTGTCTGAATGAAAGATCAGATAAGGAGAATCACATTGTAAGGTAGATAACTCAGAGACTCTTCAAGCCGAGGAAATAGCCATCAAAAACAGAAGTTTCCAAGATAAAAGTTTAATATCAATGGAATGAAGGGGTTCAAACGGAACTCCCTGAAGAACTTTAAGAACCAAGTTTAAGCTCCACAGGGGAGAAACAGTTTTAAACACAGGCTTAATCCTAACCAAAGCCTGACAAAATGCCTGGACGTCTGGAACCTCTGCCAGACGCTTGTGCAAAAGAATAGACAGAGCAGAGATCTGTCCCTTTAAAGAACTAGCTGATAAGCCTTTGTCCAAACCCTCTTGGAGAAAGGACAATATCCTAGGAATCCTAACCTTACTCCATGAGTAACTCTTGGATTCACACCAATAAAGATATTTACGCCATATCTTATGATAGATTTTCCTGGTGACAGGCTTTCGTGCCTGTATTAAGGTATCAATGACTGACTCTGAGAAGCCACGCCTTGATAGAATCAAGCTTTCAATCTCCATGCAGTCAGTCACAGAGAAATTAGATTTGGATGATTGAAAGGACCTTGTATTAGAAGGTCCTGCCTCAGAGGCAGAGTCCATGGTGGAAGAGATGACATGTCCACTAGATCTGCATACCAGGTCCTGTGTGGCCACGCAGGCGCTATCAGAATCACAGATGCTCTCTCCTGTTTGATTTTGGCAATCAGTCAAGGGAGCAGAGGAAACGGTGGAAACACATAAGCCAGGTTGAAGAACCAAGGAGCTGCTAGAGCATCTATCAGCGGCGCTCCCGGGTCCCTGGGCCTGGATCCGTAACAAGGAAGCTTGGCGTTCTGGCGAGACGCCATGAGATCCAGTTCTGGTTTGCCCCAACGATGGACCAGTTGAGCAAACACCTCCGGATGGAGTTCCCACTCCCCCGGATGAAAAGTCTGATGACTTAGAAAATCCGCCTCCCAGTTCTCTACGCCTGGGATGTGGATCGCTGACAGGTGGCAAGAGTGAGACTCTGCCCAGCGAATTATCTTTGAGACTTCTAACATTGCTAGGGAACGCCTGGTTCCCCCTTGATGGTTGATGTAAGCCACAGTCGTGATGTTGTCCGACTGAAATCTGATGAACCTCAAGGTTGCTAACTGAGGCCAAGCTAGAAGAGCATTGAATATTGCTCTTAACTCCAGAATATTTATTGGGAGGAGTTTCTCCTCCTGAGTCCACGATCCCTGAGCCTTCAGGGAGTTCCAGACTGCACCCCAACCTAGAAGGCTGGCATCTGTTGCTACAATCGTCCAATCTGGCCTGCAAAAGGACATACCCTTGGACAGATGGACCCGAGATAGCCACCAGAGAAGAGAATCTCTGGTCTCTTGATCCAGGGGACAAATCTGAGTAATCCCCATTCCACTGACTTAGCATGCATAATTGCAGCGGTCTGAGATGCGGGCGCGCAAATGGCACTATGTCCATTGCCGCTACCATTAAGCTGATTACTTCCATGCACTGAGCCACTGACGGGCGTGGAATTGAATGAAGGACACTGCAAGCATTTAGAAGTTTTGATAACCTGGACTTCGTCAGGTAAATTTTCATCTCTACAGAATCTATAAGAGTCCCTAGGAAGGAGACTCTTGTGAGTGGGGATAGAGAACTCTTTTCCACGTTCACTTTCCACCCATGCGACCTCAGAAATGCCAGAACTATCTCTGTATGAGACTTGGCAATTTGAAAGCTTGACGCCTGTATCAGGATGTCATCTAGATAAGGAGCCACCGCTATGCCTCGCGGTCTTAGAACCGCCAGAAGTGAGCCCAGAACTTTTCTAAAAATTCTCGGGGCTGTGGCCAACCCGAAGGGAAGAGCTACAAATTGGTAATGCCTGTCTAGAAAGGCAAACCTTAGGAACCGATAATGATCTTTATGAATCGGTATGTGAAGGTAGGCATCCTTTAAGTCCACTGTGGTCATGTACTGACCCTCTTGGATCATGGGTAGGATGGTCCGAATAGTTTCCATTTTGAATGATGGAACTCTGAGGAATTTGTTTAAGATCTTTAGATCCAAGATTGGTCTGAAGGTTCCCTCTTTCTTGGGAACCACAAACAGATTTGAATAAAACCCCTGTCCTTGTTCCATCCGCGGAACTGGATGGATCACTCCCATTACTAGGAGATCTTGCACACAGCTTAGGAATGCCTCTTTCTTTATCTGGTTTGCTGATAACCTTGAAAGATGAAATCTCCCTTGTGGAGGAGAAGCTTTGAAGTCCAGAAGATATCCCTGAGATATGATCTCCAACGCCCAGGGATCCTGAACATCTCTTGCCCACGCCTGGGCGAAGAGAGAAAGTCTGCCCCCCACTAGATCCGTTTCCGGATAGGGGGCCGTTCCTTCATGCTGTCTTGGGGGCAGCAGCAGGCTTTCTGGCCTGCTTGCCCTTGTTCCAGGACTGGTTAGGTTTCCAGGCCTGTCTGGAATGAGCAACAGTTCCCTCTTGTTTTGAAGTGGAGGAAGTTGATGCTGCTCCTGCCTTGAAATTTCGAAAGGCACGAAAATTAGACTGTTTGGCCTTTGATTTGGCCCTGTCCTGAGGAAGGGTATGACCCTTGCCTCCAGTAATGTCAGCAATAATTTCCTTCAAGCCAGGCCCGAATAAGGTCTGCCCCTTGAAAGGAATGTTGAGTAATTTAGACTTTGAAGTCACGTCAGCTGACCAGGATTTAAGCCATAGCGCCCTACGCGCCTGGATGGCAAATCCGGAATTCTTAGCCGTTAGTTTAGTCAAATGAACAATGGCATCAGAAACAAATGAGTTAGCTAGCTTAAGCGTTCTAAGCTTGTCAATAATTTCATTCAATGGAGCTGTATGGATGGCCTCTTCCAGGGCCTCAAACCAGAATGCCGCCGCAGCAGTGACAGGCGCAATGCATGCAAGGGGCTGTAAAATAAAACCTTGTTGAATAAACATTTTCTTAAGGTAACCCTCCAATTTTTTATCCATTGGATCTGAAAAAGCACAACTGTCCTCAACCGGGATAGTGGTACGCTTTGCTAAAGTAGAAACTGCTCCCTCCACCTTAGGGACCGTCTGCCATAAGTCCCGTGTAGTGGCGTCTATTGGAAATATTTTTCTAAATATAGGAGGTGGGGAAAAGGGCACACCGGGTCTATCCCACTCCTTGCTAATAATTTCTGTAAGCCTTTTAGGTATAGGAAAAGCATCAGTACACACCGGCACCGCATAGTATCTATCCATCCTACACAATTTCTCTGGAATTGCAACTGTGTTACAGTCATTCAGAGCAGCTAATACCTCCCCAAGCAATACACGGAGGTTCTCAAGCTTAAATTTAAAATTAGAAATCTCTGAATCAGGTTTCCCCGAGTCAGAGATGTCACCCACAGACTGAAACTCTCCGTCCTCATGTTCTGCATATTGTGACGCAGTATCAGACATGGCTCTTACAGCATTTGCGCGCTCTGTATCTCTCCTAACCCCAGAGCTATCGCGCTTGCCTCTTAATTCAGGCAATCTAGATAATACCTCTGACAGGGTATTATTCATGATTGCAGCTATGTCCTGCAAGGTAATCGCTATGGGCGTCCCTGATGTAATTGGCGCCATACTAGCGTGCGTCTCCTGAGCGGGAGGCGAAGGGTCTGACACGTGGGGAGAGTTAGTCGGCATAACTTCCCCCTCGACAGAACCCTCTGGTGATAATTCTTTTATAGATAAAGACTGATCTTTACTGTTTAAGGTGAAATCAATACATTTAGTACACATTCTCCTATGGGGCTCCACCATGGCTTTCAAACATAATGAACAAGTAGGTTCCTCTGTGTCAGACATGTTTAAACAGACTAGCAATGAGACTAGCAAGCTTGGAAAACACTTTAAAACAAGTTTACAAGCAATATAAAACAACGTTACTGCGCCTTTAAGAAACACAAATTTTGTCCAAATTTGAAATAACAGTGAAAAAAGGCAGTTACACTAACAAAAATTTTACAGTGTATGTAATAAGTTAGCAGAGCATTGCACCCATTTGCAAATGGACGATTAACCCCTTAATACCAAAAACGGAATAACAAATGACAAAAACGTTTTTCAAACAGTCACAACAACTGCCACAGCTCTACTGTGGCTTTTTACCTCCCTCAATACGACTTTTGAAGCCTTTTGAGCCCTTCAGAGAAGTCCTGGATCATGCATGAAGAAGCTGGATGTCTGTGTCTGTAATTTTTACTGCGCAAAAAAGCGCTAAAATAGGCCCCTCCCACTCATATTACAACAGTGGAAAGCCTCAGGGAACTGTTTCTAGGCAAAATTCAAGCCAGCCATGTGGAAAAAACTAGGCCCCAATAAGTTTCATCACGAAACATATATAAAAAACGATTAAACATGCCAGCAAACGTTTTAAATTACACTTTTATAAGAGTATGTATCTCTATTAATAAGCCTGATACCAGTCGCTATCACTGCATTTAAGGCTTTACTTACATTACTTCGGTATCAGCAGCATTTTCTAGCAAATTCCATCCCTAGAAAAATATTAACTGCACATACCTTATTGCAGGAAAACCTGCACGCCATTCCCCCTCTGAAGTTACCTCACTCCTCAGAATATGTGAGAACAGCAAAGGATCTTAGTTACTTCTGCTAAGATCATAGAAAACGCAGGCAGATTCTTCTTCAAAATACTGCCTGAGATAAACAGTACACTCCGGTACCATTTAAAAATAACAAACTTTTGGCTTGGGGGCGGAGCTACGCCGTGCTGGTGCATGGACGCACTGTAAAAGAGCTCCGGAGCTGTTTGGGACCTTTGGGCATTAATACTGGCATAAATGCCACCAATTACCACTGACACTTCATCCTAATCAGTGTCTAACAACCCAGACACACCGATCACTTCGCAACTTCGAGGGAGATCTTTTGCGCAGCTATCTGTAACAAGAGCTGCGGCCGCCATCTTACCGCTCTACGGATCCCTCATGCAGAGCCCTGGACAGTGACTCGTGCCGCTTATTCTGCTTGCCCCGTGGAACCTCCTACCCGATTACACTCCTGACCGGCTCTCTTAGAGGACTCTGTCGGACCGGATTCCCCCCGGCTACACCATCCGCCGGCGGCCCGACCCGTAACTGCCTCCCACGTGGTTACTACAGGTACTCACCACTACGCATACATAATCTGGGCCCTGGTTCCCTCCGTAAAAGAGCCTCTCTCTCCTAAAAGCTACTAGTACAGGGGGCCTCCACTCTCACCTCTCCAGGAAACATATTTTTATGCAGTACCTGTTTAGTCTCCCTGAGTGGCCAGCATATTTGCGCTTTCTTTAGAGACACTGTTTAGCCGGTCCCCACCAATACACATTTTTAAACTGCTGCAGCTCTGCTGGCTGAGCCCCCTGCAATATAATTCTATTTCCAGCTAACAAGCCCTCCTGAAATTTAACACATAGACTGATACCTTATACAGAAATTGGGACCTTGAGCTTAACCCAGAGAGACTATAATAGCCTTATTCATCAGACCTCCAAGACACACTTTGCTACTCTGTGCAGGAGGAGTCAAGAGGACATTTTCTTTACCATAAGCCTATTTTCCATAAACTTTCACTACGCCACCAACCTCTCTCATCATGACAAGTAAGAAAGGAAATAAACCTGATAAGCCCGCAAAATCATTAACCCTGGGCCCCTCAGTTTCATCATTTTTTCACCCTCAAGAGACTGTAACACTGGATAATACACAATCCACAGAGCCGTCCTCCACTATCCTTAATCCTTCTTTATCCCAAGATTCCCTACAATCTATTCAGTCACAGATAGCGGGACTGCCATCCAAATCAGATATAGAATCCTTAAAGAAATTTATTAAAGATAAAATTAAAGATCTTAAAAAAGACCTTAACGAGTTGGGCTCCAGAATGGAATTTCTTGAAGAAGGACAGGACCATCTCAACAATATGGTCAGCACCAATACTCAGAACATTACTATACACGACTCTATGATCCAAAACATAAACGACAAAATCGAAGACCTCGAGAATCGAGGAAGAAGAAATAATCTCCGCCTGAGGGGGATCCCAGAGGATGTCTCTGCTGAACAACTCAGGGCATATGTTACGGAATTTTTTCACTTTCTCTTGCCCCAAGCCCCTCTCATTCAGAACGATGACATTGAGAGAATCCATAGGGCTCTAAGACCTCCCGCTAAACCACCTGCCCCACCCAGGGACGTTATCCTCAGATTTCTTAAGTATACCACAAAAGAAGAGATCTGGCAGTCTGCCAGAACCCGACGGACCATTCAATTCCATAATCACTCCCTACAAGTATACCAGGATCTCTGCCCTCAGACGATCCAACGCAGAAGAGAGGTCCGCTTTATCACCAAAACTTTGCAAGAAAACAATGTCAGATACCGCTGGGGCTTTCCATTTAGCCTTATCTCCCACAATGGTGGCCAACTTACCTATAAAAGCTTCTCTGACCTGGACCACATCTCCAAGAGACTTAACCTTACATTTGAGCAACCTCCTGAGTCGATCATCACTACTCAGCACCACCTGATACAGTCGGATGAAGAGGCACCGAAAGAACAGAGACCCAGCTGGTCAAGAGTAGTACCTAAGAGACGCAGAACAGGCCTTGCCGCCACTTCTACAGGATCCTGATCTGACCACTTAATAACCTCCCACTGAAAGCTACCTACTGGCCTCACTCCCTAGGCTAATTGCTCCATTCATATCCCTTTGCCACAATACCTTTGAGGGATTTGTTCCAAGTTTTTCTCCTTCGAAGAAAATCCGCAAGTGACTTATACACTAGACTGGTACAGTATATACCCACTACACCTGGGCTTATATTAACCTGCTTTTCAGATTTACTCTACATGCTAATTTGCCCATATGTGTGTGTTGCTCACGTTATAATTATGCCATAAATCTTTGCTTACCTAATAAAGTTTCACCCCTTAGGTTCCATAACATCATTCCACCCCCCTGGATGATGTATTTGACGCCCTTTCCAGGCCACGGTGCATGTCGCGGTGGCCTGGACCAGGTTGTTTTTCTTTTTTTGTTGTTGTTTGCCCAGTTTATTCATGCAAGTTCTGCTGTAATTGTTCATGTTTATTTTTGTGTGTTTTGCTCCAAACGTATTATGCTCATTTCCATGTGCCTTTATCATATTGCTCAAGGTCATTATAGATATATCTCTATCACCTCTGTTTATCTCTTCACTAGGTGTATTTGGTTGCTACGTGTCTGCTCATATTACTATGTTCCACACTATATACTTACCTTTTCACCTGCCATCTTCTCCTCCCATTGTCACTGGCCCACCATAGACCTTTTACCTTACTCTCATAACTGCCCTACCCTCTTAGGCGTCACCTCCCTACTCCTGACTTCAGCGCCCATCCACACACATAGACATGGATAGGAACCCCAGATCCATCTCCATCGCTTCCCACAATGTAAAGGGCTTCAACACCCCACAGAAAAGATCGAGGGCCATGAGGGAATTTCAAAAACTCAAACACGACATCATCTTACTTCAGGAAACCCACTTCAAAAAAGGTAGGGAGCCCTTATAATCCCTTAGAAAATTTGGCCAGGTGTATTTATCCTCTCATTCGACAAAACACAACGGGGTGGGCATATTGATTAGGAATCAGATTCCCTTTACCCCCTCCAATATCTACAGAGATAGAGAGGGTAGACTAGTGATTATCACTGGCCGGCTGTTTAATAGGACAGTAACCATCGCCAACATATACGCCCCTAACTCCAACCCTACTGGATTTTACCACCAGTCCTGTAATATCATTTCAGAACTCTCTAGAGGCACCCTGATCCTGGGGGGTGATTTCAATCTGGCCTTGGACCCTGGTCTTGATTGTTCCTCCGGTCACACATCAGTCCCCCAAAAAACCCTAAAGTCGGTGAAGGCCTCCCTTTCTAAACTAAATTTACATGATACCTGGAGGATCTACCCCCCCCAGGAAAAAGATTACTCTTTCTACTCATATCCCCACCAATCCTACTCTCGTATTGACTATATAATGATTGACGTTTCTAGTCTGATGCTAGTGCAAGCCACTGACATCTCCCCCATAACCTGGTCTGACCATGCTAGGATTAGTTGCACATTGTCGTGGCCCACCTCCCAGAGATTAGATTATATTTGGAAATTAGATGAGTCCCTATTGTCCGACCCTATGGTCAAAATACAACTACAAGATAAACTTAACTCATACTTTAGATTAAATTCCACACCTGGGATCTCCCCCCTTAATATCTGGGAGGCACATAAGTGTGTCATCAGAGGGGACCTCATTGCAATCAAAGCGGATAAGAGACGGCTACACTCTCTAACCCTTAAAAATCTACTAGAAGAACTGACAAAGCTTCAAGACTCCCACAAGAGATTCCCTAAATCACACTCCCTCCTCGACCATATTCAACACAAACAAAAGCAGCTAGACCTTCTTTTGGGGGTTGAGGCTAAGCGTAGGGCCCTCTTTCTTAGAAGGAGATTTTATGAGGGGGGAAATAAGCAAGGTAGACTGCTAGCGAGACTCCTCCGTAATAAATCTTCTAAAAAATACATCATGCACATAAAAGATGCTAAAGGAAAAACCTGGCACTCCTCCTCTGATATAGCCGACAAGTTTAAAACCTTTTATGAGGAGCTATACAACTTACATAAAGAAAGAGCCACTCCATCCCAGGAGGCCATCTCAGAATACCTAACATCTATTGATCTGCCCTCCCTCTCCACAGATCAAAAATCAGACCTAGACTCCCCTTTTACTTTAAAAGAACTCCAGACAGCCATCCCATCCTTCCCCTCCGGCAAAGCCCCTGGCCCAGATGGTTTTATTCACTCATATTACTCTAAATTCCTAGACATTCTGGCCCCCCCCCCCCTCTTGGCCTACTTCTTAGACATCGTCAATAACGTCCCCTTCCCATCCTTGTCCCTTCAAGCCCACATCTCCGTTATTCCAAAACCTAACAAGTCCCCTGACAGTATCCCTAATTACAGACCAATATCTTTATTGAACGCAGATATTAAAATTTATGCGAAAATGATAGCGACTAGATTAAATCGTTATCTCCCAGAATTAATTCACCGTGACCAAGTGGGCTTTATCCCTTTTAGAGAGGCGAGAGACAATACAGTCCGGAACCTGTTCCTCCTCTGGCATGCCAAACAGCAAAATCTCCCCTCGATCTTTCTCTCAACCGACGCGGAAAAAGCGTTCGACCGCGTCGGCTGGCCGTTCCTTAGAGCCACCCTTCAATCCCTGGGCATTGGAGATTCTATGCTTCATAGAATTTTCGCCCTGTACGATTGCCCGTCTGCTCGAATATCTCTCAACGGCATCCTCTCCCCACCCTTTCAGATTTCAAATGGTACTAGGCAGGGATGCCCCCTGTCCCCTTTATTGTTTGTTTGCCTTCTGGAAACATTTGCAACCAGAATCCGACAAAATTCAAAAATTCAGGGTATCTCGATCAGGGGGGAATCCTATAAACTCTCCTTATTCGCAGACGACGTGCTATTCACCCTCACTGACCCTGCAACGTCCGTACCAGCCCTTATAGATGAACTCACACTTTTTAATAATCTGACTAACTTCCTGATCAATTATTCCAAATCCGAATATCTGGGGGTATCCCTGCCGCCAATCCTTAGACAACAACTTAGCTCATCCTGCCCCTTTCGTCAATGCACATCTCACTTAAAATACTTAGGCACCCTCCTCACCGAGGAGATAGACTCCATATACAATTTAAACTTTGCCCCTTTAAAACTCTCCCTAGAGCGTGAACTTTCATCCTGGCACTCCAGACACCTCTCCTGGATGGGTAGAATCAATGCAATTAAAATGACGGCCTTCCCCAAACTTTTATACTTGTTGCAAACTCTACCCATACCCCTCCCCCCCCGATTTCTCTCTAGCATACAAAAACTATTCACATCTTTTATCTGGGGTGGTAAGCATTCAAGAATTAATAATAAATTTATGATGAGTCCCCGTATCCATGGAGGTCTGGGAGTCCCTGATCTTAACCTTTATAACCATGCCATCTTTATACAGAGAATTGTGGACTGGAGACTCCACAGATCCCAGAAAAGATGGGTTGTCCTGGAGGAGCTCATAAATACTGGGCTTAACTTACAGTCTTGCTGCTGGGATCCGGGGGGCGGAGTTGTGCCGGAAGGAATAGTGAACCCAATTACCAAAGAAACCTTGACCCAATGGGAAAAGATCAATAGGCTTAACCCTTACCTCTCATCCAGGCCCTCCCCATTGACATCTCTATTTTTCAATCATGAGTTGTGGGAGGCTTTCTGAGGACCCTGCCCCCACGGCTGACATCTCCATATACCATATCACTGATAACGAGCACCTTCTGACACAGTCTCAACTTATAGAGTCAGGCTTTACCTGGGCCCACAACTGGTTCACCTTCAGGAGGACCCACCATTACATTACATCCCATAGCCAACATCTCAACATGTTGAGACCCCTGACCAATCTAGAAAAATTATTCTCCTCCACTTCTACTCTTAATCACACCCTCTCAAAAATTTACTCCATCTTAACCTCTCCCCCCCCGGCAACCTACCCCATTCTATGGAATCCTGGGAGAGGGAACTGGGGGTCATTATTCTCCCCCAGATGGCCTCCTCTATGTTTATCAACACTAAATCCTCCTCCTCCTCTGCGGGCCTGCTAGAACTGAACTACAAAATACTCCACAATTGGTACCTTACACCACGCAGACTACATAAATTATACCCCACAACTACTAACCGCTGTTGGCGCTGTGGCCACGTGGGCAGTGGCATGGGCCACATGTGGTGGTGGTGTAATGTCATCAACTCCTTTTGGAGATCCCTCATTGGGGAAATAGAGACAATCTTCCAAAAAACATTACCCTGCGACCCCTTGCTATACCTTTTAAATAAGAATATTAAGCTCCCCTCCAAACCACTCATCACCTTGTTTCGCATCTTCACAAACAGTGCCAAATCCCTTATAGCCAAAAATTGGAAGTCCACAGACCCCCCCACTCTTACACAATGGAGAGCCAAGGTTTTCGGACCTTCTAGAGCTAGAGGAATATAGGGCATATAGATTAGATAACAGGGACCATTTTATTACTGCTCAGAATATGTGGGAACAATACCTCAAATCCACTCTCGACTTATCATTTGCTTTTCACGACACCGCTCAGCTAACCAATCCTAACTCTCATTCATAGACCCTATTATGACTATTCCTTTTTGACCCAGACACACCATTACTCCGACTCTAGCAGATACATATGACCTCTGTTAATTCAAATATGAGCAAACGGCATCCCCACCCTATTTCCAATTAATCCTTTTGTCTGCTCTTCCCTTTTTTCCCCTCCCTTACCCTCATTTTTCCCTCCCCCTCTTGCTCCTTCCCACTCTCCCTTCAGCCTTATATAAATATTGTTTATTTGATTTTGATATTGCTCACGAAACTGAATGTTTGTAACAGGTTCGTTCTGGCTGATTTCATGTTGTAAATTTCTTATAATTTCTCCAATAAAAAGAATTTGGAATAAAAATAACAAACTTTTGATTGAAGAAATAAACTAAGTATAAAACACCACAGTCCTCTTACAACCTCCATCTGTGTTGAGAGTTGCAAGAGAATGACTGGATATAGCAGTGAGGGGAGGGGCTATATAGCAGCTCTGCTGTGGGTGATCCTCTTGCAACTTCCTGTTGGGAAGGAGAATATCCCACAAGTAATGGATGATCAGTGGACTGGATACACTTAACAAGAGAAAGGAGAGAAGTGAGAGAGGCAACAGATGAGAAATGGAGAGGGTAGAGGAGAAAGAGAGGGAGAGATGAGAAACTGAGAAGGCAGGGACGGAAAGAGAGAAAACAGAGTAAAAGGACATGGATGAGAGAGGTTTTATGTCACTATACAGGATTTCTATACAGGGTTTCTTTACTCCTACAGTATAATATAACATTTTAAAAAAATCAAAAATATATTTATTCTTGCCGGCGAGTTTTTGATCATAGTATCTAAAGAAAGAAAGCAGAAGGGAGAGCAACGGGAGAGAAGAGAGAGCAACAGGAGAAAAGGAGAGATGGGCGAGGACACAGGGGACAGAGTGAGAGAGTAGGAGAACAGACGGGTGAAATGATAGCTTGATAGATTTGACACTAGGCCTGATTTTCTAAAGTGTTTCTTTGAGAACACTGTTAGGTAAGGTCGGGCAGACTTGCTGGGCCTATGGCTCTTATCTGCCGTCAATATCTATGTTTCTATGTAACACAATGTCTTGCAAAGGGGTGTTCCCTACATTTAAGTAAAGGAGATAAATACATTACAATAGGGCTTATAAAACAAATCATAATTTAAAAACCGTTCAGATTGTGTTAAAATAATTATTACTAAAATAAAACATGTATAGTACAACAGATGTGATCTTATTATAGTGTATACTGAAAACAGGGCAATCTGACTTGTATTGCCACAGTATTTCATTATTCATGTATCCCCCCCCACCACTGCCAGCTAATAACGCTCTCCCCAGTGAAGATTCCCTTTCCTGCAAACTCCATTAGTTTTAATAGGACACCTCAAGCAGGAACATTGCTTTTATTGTTGGAGGGTTTTTTTCACATCCCATCTGGCAAATAATATATAATGGGGATCATTGAGATAGAGAGGGGGAGTTAAAGAGGGAGACGACAGATGATAAAGGACAGAACAGAGCGGGAGACAAAGAGGAGAAAGGAAGAGGACAGCGAATAAGAGATGATTTTTTTTTTTAAGAAAAAAAAAAAAAAAAGGAAGAGCATAATGTGCAGCTGACTATGCCACTTAACAGATACATTCATAAAAGACTGTGACAATAATTTATTGTCCAACATTGTAGAACCTGAAATCTCCACCATGTTGCATAAAATATGTGATTTGCCATCACTTATTTATAATATTCCAACAAAGCTGATTAAATGGTACAGAAGACTGGAATAAGTGACGAAGAGATATACAGGGTTAGTGCATGTGTTTAGTGTGTGCATCAGAGAAGAAACTGGGGCCACAATCTAAGCCTCAGGGAGCTGTTAAGTGCCCACAACAGGTGAAAGAGGTATCAATATTAGAATTATATTCTAAGTATACAATAATGCTTATTTATTTATTTTACTTACTGATCTTCGAATGTCCTTAGTAGAAAGATCTATTAACTTCTTATTCATTGACCATTCCTCATCTGATTCCATTATGGCTTTCTGCACGGATTAAAAAATATGTTTATATTCGTAAAGATTCTGTAATAACAATACTCATGTCATAAGTACAGCTACACACAACAGGATTATGGAGATTTAACCTTGTCCATATATACAGCTGTAGTTGTAATTAGGGAGGCCACAAATGGGGAAGATGGCGGACACCAGTGGCATTCGGCTTTTTTCGGAGCCGGATTTATTCTTGGGAAAGTGCAACACTCTATGATCTTAGTGTTTTGCAGTTGCAGAAGAAGAAATTTGACTCTGAAAAGAGTGAAATGCTGCTGGCAACCTCCATCTTCCTCATTTGTGATTTTACAAAACTGCCGAATGCACGTCGCTAGTAGTAATCATGAGTAAAAAAGCACTGATATAGAAGAATGAGTTGATAACAAATTACTTTTACTGACAACATTCCTCTTAAAAGGGACAGTCTAGTCAAAATGAAATTATCGTCATTCTAATAGGGCATGCAATTTTAAACAATTCTCCAATTTACTTTAAACATCAGATTTGCTTTGCTCTCTTGGTATTCTTTGTGGAAAGTTAAACCTACGTAGGCTCATATGCTAATTTCCAAGCCATTGAACTCCCTTTTATCTCAGTGCATTTTGACAGATTTTTAACAGATACTGCTGTCATATAGATAAAATTGTGTTCACTCCCATGGAGTTATTTATGAATCAGCACTGATTGGCTAAAATGCAAGTCTGACAAAAGAACTGAGATAAGGGGGTACGTCTGCAGATGCTTAGATACAAGGTTATCACAGAGGTAAAAAACTAGAAACTTTCCTTCAGGAATTAAACCAGAATGATCTGAATATAAAATTAACATACACAATGAGTCAAACAGAGATTGACTTCCTGGATCTTAAGATATTCAAAGATCAGGAAGGACATATCCAGACCAATCTTTACCGGAAAGAAACAGCCACCAACAGCATACTACACAATACCAGTTCTCATGCACCCGGAACAACGAAATCACTACCAGTTGGTGAATTTCTAAGGATAAAAAGAAATTGCAGTAATACATCTCTCTTCAATGAACAAGCCAAACTACTGGAGAAACGACTGCAAGACAGAGGGTACAGTAAAAGGACCATTAAAAAAGCCAGAAATAGAGCAATCCAAACTAATCGATCAGAATTACTCTGTAAAAAGTTTAAAAGGAAAGATGAACAAACCAGACTGATCCTGACCTACAATCCACAAGTACAATTAATTAACAATATATTGAACAAGCACTGGCATATTCTCACTTTGGATCAAGATCTTAAGCCCATCATTGGAGATAAGATACAAATAGGATACAGAAGAACTCAGAATATCAAGGACATGGTTTCTCGCAGCCACTACCAAGTGGGGAGAACACGGACTGCTAGACAGTCGGGATGTTTCCCTTGTGGAACTTGCTCAACGTGTAAATATATCTGTAAAAAAGACATGATTCAAGATCGGTTTGGCCGTACACACAAACTGAAGAATTATATCAGCTGCACATCTGAAAACATAATATATGTACTATCCTGCAGCTGCCGCAAGTTCTATGTAGGGATGACTAGCCGACAACTCAGAGTCAGATTACAGGAGCATGTAAGAAACATCAAAAATGCCCCTAAAGATTTGGATGACGGAAAAATGATAACTTCAGTGGCATCCCATTTTCTAACTAATCACCATGCTAATCCGAGAGAGCTGAAATGCCAAGGAGTAGAAAAAATATCTCTAGGCATAAGAGGGGGGAATACAGAACAAGCACTACTAAGAGCTGAGTGCAGGTGGATCTACCTCTTGGACAGTGTACATCCAAGGGGGTTAAATGAACAAAACAATTATTATTGTTTTCTATAAAATTTCAAAACCTGACCGGAGTTTTGGGAATTGGAAAGTAGAAAAAATATATATACCAATACATAGTAGTAGAACACCTATGCACGTGGGTGTAGATTAATAAATCTACAAAGCAAATTCAACTAACCTTTCATGGTTGATTAAATCACACACACCCCTTTTTCTATTTTTGGGATTTTCTTTCCCCATAGTGTTGATCACTAGCACGTATAAGATTACTTTCATTGTATTTATTATTATTTTTTACTGTAGGTCAAGTGTAGCACAACGTTCACTTTGATACCTTAGTACATTAGCACCCAGACACAGCCCATAGGGACCAGCACATCAGCACATTCCACACATGCTTAGCAATTAAATTGAATTGGAATATACCATTCAAACATTTTTCCTCCCCCTTCACGTTACTGTACACGGTAAATTTAAACATAGTAAAATACTTCTATTCACAAAATACCTGTCATAACTAGCACCATTCAACACTTAGAAATTGAATTAAGAAGCACAGTTTGTGTGTACAGTTTTATTTTCATCTATTTATTTTTCACGATTTTTAGTTTTCTCCTCATTCACACTAGGGCACTTGTTCATGCATCCAGCAACAATCACTATTCAAATTAGAAGGATGACCGTTATTTAGCGAAAATTGCACCTTATTTCACCCAGTTGATTTTATTATAATATTTATACCACCTCGTTATTAGTATCATTATTACTTTCGATGCCTTATGTAATTTTCCCCACCATTGGTGTCCTGCATTCATGACCCGGTAAACTCCACAAATGCTGACTTTCCAAGCTTTGTGCCCCCCTTTTTTCTCCCCGGTTCTCATTCCAAAATATACATAGATAGATTTACATCTACTCAGCTACATGATAGTAAACAATGGATACAAGTGACAGATGCCTATCAGATCACGGCAGGCAAACACACCTCCTTCTTCCAGCAATAACATTGCAAGGAAGGTAACCAATCAGAAACGAAGATAGAGTCCAGCCTTTCAATTGCCAGCCAATAAAAGGCCCTCAGAAAGGCGGGCGCCCCACCTTTGACAAAGCCTTTAGTGGCGAAACATGTCAGGGAAGCTGGAGACTATTCTCCTTTTTTAAACTTAAACAACTGTGTGGAATGGTAGCAGAATGTTTTATTAGAATTTAACTTAAATGGTATGCCTGCGTGTGAGTGAGACCTAGAAAAAAGAGCCACTTCAGTTCTATGTAGCCTTACTAATGAAGGAATTCCTTCTTTAATGTAATTACCGAACGGTGTCCAATAACAAACAGGCACCTTAGACAGAAGCGGTGAGCCGACTCAGCTTAAACTACATTTGGTCTTTAAATATATAGTGCATAACCGCATACGAAGTACTTTAGACCCAAGCCGTGAGTCGATTCAGCTTAAACTACATTAAGCCTCTAATACATAGAGACCCTGCTAATACTAACACCGGTATTCTGGAATACACTGATTACAATACCGGAGAGTCATTTACAAACGGTACAACGACTCCACTGCAAATATACAAGCAATAAATACCCTGGAGTAACAATTTATCTCGAGATTTATATAGTGCACCAAACACACTGAACAGACACGAATCTACTGTTTATTAGAACTGCTCTAACATTGTATACTCAAGTAAATTACTTTGATAATAATATAAAAATAGCGGGTTCTATATAACCGGTGGTATCTTAAAAGGGGTTTCCCCTAGGCTTAATAACTTTAACGTAACCTTCACACTACCTTTAGAATTCTACCAATAGCTCCCTATTAGGACATATGGTAACGCGTTGTCTATCTAAGATCATCAATACAGACAAGTTAAGCACAAATATAGTGCAATATTAAAAAGTAACCAGGAATCTAGGATTGAAGATATTTGTTACACTCTCACAGAGTGAGAACTGACTCTGATTCACTTGTGGTATGATTATAAGTTAGAACAGCCGATAGGACACCGCTATTTGAGTCCATTCAACAGTATAGAACTGTAAATACAGTGCCCTTTTGAAGGGGGTTACATATTAGAGCAATTCCGGTTTATTTGTTATTTCGAATTAAATACCTGTTGTGGTGCATGGGGACTATTGCATGATATTTCAAAGTACAATATCCACAACCGTGACTCCTATACAAGTATATTCCATTCGGAAACTATAATTAGGGGTTCCCTATTTTGTGGTCTCACTCACCCCTGTATTTTGTGAGGAATCTACCTAAAAGAGGGGGGTAGCTACAAGGAAGAAATACCATCCTATAATTTTGGGAATTATTATATGTGTAATTATCTCTTCCTCCCCTTCAAGTAAACACAACCTGGAGAGCATATCACCTATTTGCCAGAATATTCTCCCTAGGAGTCACATTCTCCCATTTCAACACTAGTTGGAATTTTAACACCCCTTTTTTCTTTTTTATCATAAAACTAATAAAAGTTAAGTTTTAAATCGTCTTGTCTGGGGCCGAGTACCTAGGCATATCAGGCCAATTCACCAGTGTTTTGCTGTTGAGTGCTACCAGTACACTCTTTCAATTGCAGTTTGCAATCGATTTTTCCAAAAAACAATTTATGCTTACCTGATACATTTTTTTCTTGACACGATGAGTCCATGGATCATCTAATTACTAATGGGATATATCACTCCTGCCCAGCAGGAGGCGGCAAAGAGCACCACAGCAAAGCTGTTAAATATCACCTCCCTTCCCTCCCACCACAGTTATTCGACCAAAGTAAATGAGAGAAAGGAAGTAACAAGGTGCAGAGGTGTCTGAAGTTTATAACATAAAAAAGGGGAGTGAACCAGGAGCGCTACAGCTAAAGGTGCTACAAAATATAAGACAATATGTTTGATACTTGGAAATATGACAGGACAATAACGTATCTAAAATGAGACACAATTTAATTGACAAAAATAATAACAAGTAAAAACGGACGTCTCCGTAAGTAAAAACTTCTTAAGTTGCCGCCATATAAATATTGCAATAGCAGAAAGAGTTTGTGGTGCAAAATAGAAATAGTCCAGTGTACACTTACAATTGCTCTATTCCGTGTTGGTTTGCTAGCAAACAAGGGCTTACCCCAGACCTTCCACTCGATGTTCTCTGTGGGTAAGTTACAGCCGTTAGCGCGATGACGTCCCTTATGTGGGCGCTGTCCCAGACGGGCTCTCTGATTGGACCAAATTCGGAACCAGCCGACAGCGGTAATAGTGACTCTTTTAGCTATGGTATAGCAATCCTCCAGTGACAGATACCTGCTCTTAGTGCTAGATAGCACGCAAGGTACAAAATAAAGGCTGTGAGCGGACTTGATTAGGAGTTCAGAGAGTTAGTTGCAAGTCTTTCCAATAGCTAATTATATTAGCGAATTTGCACAATCCTCAGTGAACACTTTGGTAGCTCCAGCTACAAGTAGTAAATCTTAGTGGTTGTTGCAGTACATCAACGCGTTTCTCCCTTTACAGGGCTTTCTCAAGATGAATGATCTGCAACAGGTGTATCTCCATTTAAAGGTATAGCTTGCTTCTCATTGGTTATACCACACCTGGGAGTATTACCTAAGGCGGTCTTTAATATTTAAGATGGTATTGGCAAGCAACTATATAGAGAAGAGTAGTCTCTATCACTAATTTTCACAGAGCTCCCTTAAAAATGATACCTATAGTTAATAGTGTCTATTTATACAATTATTTTTATTAAAGTTATGTACTAAAACATTTATTAAAAACAATTAATTAAAAACAATTAATAAGAACATTTATAAAAAACAATAATTAAAATTAAAAACAGTGAGTACTTGGAGCATAGTAAAGATAGTCATATTGTGGGTCTAAATTGATACTATATGTGTAATATAATAAGGTGCAAAAACGTGCATTACATAGCTGCTATTAGTCAAATAAAAATGGGGAAATATCTAGTTCAGAATTTAGACCAGCCGGGAACAGAGTGTTATGTTTATAAATCAATTCAGCCTCTTTGATTTTCAAAAATTTTTCTAAATTCCCCCTCCAATTCTGCTTAACTTGAAGTATACCCCAATACTTTAAATCTTTGGTATTGCCCTTATGTACAGATTTGAAGTGCCTATATAAATTAGTGTCTACTATTCCCTTCTCAATGCATAATAAGTGTTCTCTTATCCTGTCTTTGATCATACGCTTAGTCTCCCCAAAATAAAACAAATTACATGTGCATTTAAGAATATAAATTACCCCCTTTGTAGTGCATCTAATGCATTGCTTAATAGTGATTTCTTCTCCTGAATTTGGAATGGTAATAACTTTCCTTTTATCACTATGTGTACATGCCTTGCATGAATAGCAAGGAAAGAAACCTGATATTTTTCCCCCTTGTAAATCTTTTTGTATGAAATTTGGTTTCTGATTTGTCTCACGTGAACTAGGCGCAAGTATTGTTTTAAATTTTTTTGTCTTTTTAAAAATTAATCTGGGTTTGTGAGGGAGTGCATCTCCTAATATTGGGTCAGCTTTTAGGATGGCCCAGTGTTTATTTAAAATTCTTCTCATAATGCCATGATCTACATTGTATTCCGTTATAAATGGGACGTCAATTAAATCTGAGTTCTCTTTGGTTGTCTTTTGTTTATATGTGAGGAGGCTCTTTCTATCAGTGTTCCTTGCTCTTGTTACAGCCCTATTGACAACTTCCTCATCGTATCCCTTATCTCTAAATTTTTCGATTAGGGACTCTATTTGGTATTCAAAGTCTGAAGGTCTAGAGCAATTTTTTCTTACTCTTAGACTTTGGCCTACGGGAATGTTGTCTTTCCACTGCTGGAGATGACAACTTTTAAAATGAATAAAACTGTTAGAGTTAACCTCTTTGAAATGTGTTCTTGTTTCTATGTTTTTGTTAATTGCCATAATTTCTAAATCTAGAAAGACAGCCTTATCTTTGCTGTGATTAAAGGTAAATACAAGACCTTTATCATTAGAGTTCATATCCGAGAACAATTTTAAAAGATTTAATTCAGACCCTCTCCATATCAGCAAGACGTCATCTATGTACCGTCTATAGAGCACGAGGTCCGCGCCATAGTTACCCGATTGGAAGAAAGACTCTTCCCAATTGCCAACAAATAAGTTGGCGTAACTTGGCGCGAACCTCGTGCCCATAGCCGTACCTTCTATTTGTAAGTAGAATTTGTTATTATACATGAAGTAATTATTCTTCAATATAAACAAGATACTTTTTAATAAAAAATCTTTTTGTTCTGGTCTCATCTCTGAATCTTCATCTAAATATTTTTTAATAGCCCTTTATCATGATCAATTACTGTATAAAGAGAAGTAATATCTCCAGTCACTAAAATAAAGTCATCCTCCCAAACAATGAGAAGCAAGCTATACCTTTAAATGGAGATACACCTGTTGCTGATCATTCATCTTGAGAAAGCCCTGTAAAGGGAGAAACGCGTTGATGTACTGCAACAACCACTAAGATTTACTACTTGTAGCTGGAGCTACCAAAGTGTTCACTGAGGATTGTGCAAATTCGCTAATATAATTAGCTATTGGAAAGACTTGCAACTAACTCTCTGAACTCCTAATCAAGTCCGCTCACAGCCTTTATTTTGTACCTTGCGTGCTATCTAGCACTAAGAGCAGGTATCTGTCACTGGAGGATTGCTATACCATAGCTAAAAGAGTCACTATTACCGCTGTCGGCTGGTTCCGAATTTGGTCCAATCAGAGAGCCCGTCTGGGACAGCGCCCACATAAGGGACGTCATCGCGCTAACGGCTGTAATTTACCCACAGAGAACATCGAGTGGAAGGTCTGGGGTAAGCCCTTGTTTGCTAGCAAACCAACACGGAATAGAGCAATTGTAAGTGTACACTGGACTATTTCTATTTTGCACCACAAACTCTTTCTGCTATTGCAATATTTATATGGCGGCAACTTAAGAAGTTTTTACTTACGGAGACGTCCGTTTTTACTTGTTATTATTTTTGTCAATTAAATTGTGTCTCATTTTAGATACGTTATTGTCCTGTCATATTTCCAAGTATCAAACATATTGTCTTATATTTTTTAGCACCTTTAGCTGTAGCGCTCCTGGTTCACTCCCCTTTTTTAGTTATTTCACTTACCTATTTTGGGAAAACATAGGTATTCTCAGGAGTTTGGTGTGTTCACCCTGCGCTCACTGGTTTTAATATCTTTTGATAAGTTTATAACATACTCATACCAAATAGGGCGGGTCGTGGACTCGTCGTGTCAAGAAATAAATAAATTTACCAGGTAAGCATACATTTTGTTTTCTTTCTAATTACATGATGAGTCCACGTATCATCTAATTACTAATGGGATTCAATACCCAAGCTAGAGTACACAGATAATAAGGGAGGGACAAGACAGGAAACCTAAACGGAAGGCACCACTGCTTGAAAAACCTTTCTCCCAAAAGCGGCCTCAGCAGAGGCAAAAGTATCAAATTTATAGAATTTTGAAAAAGTGTGAAGAGGGGACCAAGTTGCAGTCTTGCAAATCTGTTCCACAGAAGCTTCATTTTTGAATGCCCATGAGGAAGCTACAGCTCTCGTGGAATGAGCCTTAACTCTCTCTGGAGGATGCTGTCCAGCAGTTTCATAGGCAAAACGTATGATACTCTTCAGCCAAAAAGAAAGAGAAGTAGCTGTAGCTTTCTGTCCCTTACGTTTTCCAGAGAAAACCACAAACAAGGCAGAAGACTGATGAAAATCTTTAGTCACCTGTAAATAAAATTTTAGCGCACGTACCACATCCAGATTGTGCAGAAGCCGTTCCTTCTGAGAAGAAGGATTAGGACATAAAGAAGGAACAACAATCTCCTGATTAATGTTCCGGTCAGAAACTACTTTAGGGAGAAACCCTAATTTGGTACGTAAAACTCAAAGACAAAAGGGGATGCAACCGCACTACACAGATGATAATGGGATGCCTATTAGGTTGCTACTATAAGTAAACTTAGTTAAACGGCTGGGCTGGAGTGCTTATGCATAAGTCAACTGTTTGGAGTACTTAAGTCAAAAAGAATTTTGACCATGGATAGAATGCATTTGCCTAGCACTTCTCTCTCCCCATGTTATTATTGAAGCATCTGGTAAATATGGAATAGAGGTTAGGAAATAAAGTTAAAATGTAACTTTTATTACCACATTTTAAAATATAACACAAATAAGGGTTAAAAACACAAACAGAATGTTATCTAAATACAGAAACATCAAATCCTTATTGCAACTTTACTCCAATATTTACATGTGGTGAATAATAAACCCTTATAACATTTACCCTATTAAAGGACCAGTACATAAGATAAAAGACTCACCACTTTAACAGTGTAAAATACTCTATCCAGCAGCACTTTGTAAGTCCGGAAATATATAAATATTAGTTACTTTTCACTAGCAACCTAACTAAGGGCATCTTTATTCTGATACTGAATTATAATTCAGTGAACTACTCATTAGTTGTTCACTAAATTCAGGATAGGCCATGCATGTTACAAAAGGTGAATCTAAACAATCTATCCTGCATATCGTAGTAAATTTACCCAACTGTGAACCCTTACTCTACATTATTCTGGAGTAAGAGAATTTTTTAATTCTCTGAATACCCAAGTGCTATTACTTGTGAATGCCCTTGTTCTGTTTGTGTTTTTAATCCTTATTTGTGTTATATTTTAAAATGTAATAAAAGTTACATTTTAACTTTATTTCCTAACCTCTATTCCATATTAACCAGATGCTTCAATAACAACATGGGGAGAGAGAAGTGCGAGGTAAATGCATTCTATCCATGGTCAAAATTCCTTTTGGTACTGAAAACTACCTTATCCAAATGAAAAATAAAGTAAGGAGAATCATACTGTAATGCCGAGAGCTCTGACACTCTACGAGCAGATGAAATAGCAACAAGAAACACTGCTTTCCAAGATAACAACTTAATATCTAAGGAATGCACAGGCTCAAACGGAGCGCCTTGAAGAACCTTAAGAACTAAATTAAGACTCCAGGAAGGAGTAACTGGTTTGAAAACAGGCCTGATTCTGACCAAGGCCTGACAAAAGAATTGCACGTCTGGTACGTCCGCCAGACATTTATGTAACAAAATAGACGAGGCAGATATTTGACCCTTTAGGGAACTTGCCGATAAGACCTTCTCCAAACCATCTTGGAGAAAGGACAGAATTCTAGGAATCCTAACTCTACTCCAAGAGTAGCCCTTGGATTCACACAAATATAGATATTTACGCCATATCTTGTGGTAAATCTTTCTAGTCACAGGTTTACGAGCCTGAATCATGGTCTCTATGACCGATTCTGAAAATCCTCGCTTGGCTAAAATTAAGCGTTCAATCTCCAAGCAGTCAGCTTCAGAGAAACTAGATTTGGATGAAGCAAGGGCCCTTGAAGTAGAAGGTCCTTCCTCAACGGAAGTCTTCAAGGTGGAAGAGATGACATGTCCACCAGATCTGCATACCAAATCCTGTGAGGCCATGTCGGTGAAATGAGGATCACCGAAGCGCCCTCTCCTGCTTGATTCGAGCAATGACCCAAGGAAGAAGAGCGAACAGAGGAAATAGGTATGCAAGACTGAAATTCCAAGGAACCGCCAGGGCGTCTATCGGTACAGCCTGAGGGTCCCTTGACCTCAACCCATACCTCGGAAGCTTGGCATTCTGCCGAGATGCCATGAGATCCAATTCTGGCTGACCCCATTTGAGAATCAGGCTGGAAAACACTTCCGGATGGAGTTCCCACTCCCCCAGGTGAAAGGTCTGTCTGCTCAGGAATTTCGCCTCCCAGTTGTCCACCCCTGGCATATGGATCACCGGCAGACAACAATTGTGGGCCTCTGCCCGCCGAATTATCTTGGCTACCTCTGTCATGGCTAAGGAACTCTGCATTCTTCCCTGATGGTTGATGTAAGCCACTGAAGTTATGTTGTTTGACTGGAACCTGATGAACCGCACCGAAGCTAACTGGGGCCAGGCCAGAAGAGCATTGAAGATTGCTCTCAGCTCCAGAATGTTTATGGACAAAACAGACTCTGACTGAGTCCAAGTTCCCTGCGCCTTTAGAGAGCCCCAGACTGCTCCCTTTCCTAGAAGGCTGGCGCCTGTTGTCACAATCACCCAAGAGGGTTTGCGAAAGCAGGTTCCCTGGGAGAGATGATCCTGAGACAACCACCAAAGAAGAGAATCCATTGTCTCCTGCTCCAGCTGTATTCGTGGAGACAAATCCGCATAATCTCCGTTCCATTAACTGAGCATGTTTAACTGCAGAGGTCTGAGGTGGAAACGAGCAAACGGGATGAAGTCTATTGCCGTCGCCACCATCAGCCTGATTACCTCCATGCACTGAGCCACTGATGGTCGAGGAGAGGACTGAAGCACTAGGCAAGAATCGAAAATCTTTGATTTCCTAACTTCTGTCAGAAAAATCTTCATTGATAGGGAATCTATTATGGTTCCCAAGAAAGTTACCCTTGTATTTGGAACGAAGGAGCTCTTTTCCAAATTTACCTTCCATCCGTGAGTGACCTTGCTTGTTGAAAAGATGGCGTCCGGACCAGGATGTCATCCAGATAGGGCGCCACTGCAATGCCCTGTAATCGGAGCACCGCTAACAGGGACCCCAGAACCTTTGAGAAAATTCTGGGAGCTGTGGCAAGGCCGAAAAAAAGAGCCACGAATTGGAAGTGTTTGTCTAGAAATCCAAACCTTAGAAACTTGTGATGATCCCTGTGAATTGGAACATGCAGGTACGTGTCCTTTAAATCCACTGTTGTCATAAATTGACCCTTTTGGCCCAAAGGAAGAATGGAACAAATAGTTTCCATCTTGAAGTACGGTACTCTGAGGAATTTGTTTAGACTCTTGAGATCTAAAATTGGTCTGAAGGTTCCCACCTATGTCTACTGCCCAGGGATCCTGAACATCTCGAACTCAAGCCTGAGCAAAGAAGGAAAGACTGCCCCCCACAAGATTCGGTCCCGGATGGGGGGCAGGCCCTTCATGCCGACTTTGATTCAATAGAATAGACTGATTGGTTCTCCAGGAAGGTTTAGACTGTTCTTGCTTGGAAGAGGAAGAATTTCCCTTGAAATTTTGAAAGGAACGAAAATTACTCTGATGTCCCTTTTGATTGTTTCTCTTATCCTGAGGGAGAAGATGACCCTTTCCTCCCGTAATATCAGAGATTATTTCCGTCAAGCCCGGTCCAAACAAGGTCCTTCCCATATAAGGAATAGCTAAAAGTTTAGACTTAGATGACACATACACAAACCAAGGTTTTAACCATAGAGCTCTGCGACTAGTACAGCAAAACCTGAAATCTTTGCTCCCGGTTTGATAACCTGTAGGGAAGCATCAGTAATAAAGGAAATAGCCAATTTAAGGGCTTTTATCCTATCCTGGATCTCATCAAGGGGAGTGTCTGTCCTAATAGCATCAGACAACGAATCAAACAAATATGCCGCCGCACTAGTGATGTTAGCAATGCACACAGCAGGTTGCCATTGTAAACCTTGATGTACATACACCTTCTTGAGTAACCCCTCTAATTTTTTGTCTATAGGATCTTTAAAGGCACAACTCTCTTCTATAGGGATAGTAGTTCTCTTGGCCAGAGTGGAAACAGCTCCTTCCACCTTGGGTACTGTTTGCCAAGCCTCCTTGATAAAGTCTGTTATGGGAAACCTTTTTTTAAATATAGGAGATGGAGAAAAAGGGATACCCGGTCTCTCCCATTCCTTAGCAATGATCTCAGAAGCTCGGTCTGGTACTGGAAAAACCTCTACCGAGGAAGGTACATCAAAATATTTATTTAGCTTACTGGATTTCTTAGGATTAACTACGACCATAGTGTCGCTGTCATCCAATGTAGCTAAAACCTCCTTGAGTAACAGACGGAGGTGTTCTAGCTTAAACCTGAAAGATATAACTTCAGTATCAGCAAGAGGAATTACACTGTCAGAATTTGAAATTTCACCTTCAGATGCTACCGAAGTATCCTCCTCCTCAGGCTTCTGGGAGGGGGCATTCGAAATAGCAACAACTGAGTCAGAAACCTCACTTACTGAATGTGTGTTTTTACTCTTAAGCTTTCCCTGCAACATGGGAAAAGCAGACAATGCATCAGAAACTGCAGAAGACATGAGAGAAGGGATGTCTTGCAACGTAACTCCAGGAGGAGCTAGAGAGGAAGCGCAGGGCTCTGCATGTGTGGGTGGTAAAATTGGGGACGCTTGAGGAGAAAGTTGCGGCATATATTGAACATTGTCAGACTCCTGAACAGCATCCGCCTTGGAAAATGTTGGCTCAATACATGAGGAACAGAAAGGGGATTGGTGGTTCCATCAAAACACAAAGAACAAGTGACATTTCGCAAAGTCCCTTGGTCCATTCTGACTCACAATGGATCAATTATCAAATAAAAAAACCTTAATTTTTTACTAAAAAATTTAATTGAAAAAACGTTACTGTCTCTTTAAATTTAAAAGAGTACCTTTCTTACTATAGACTGCAGAGTGAATAAACTAGCTAAATAACATTAACAGATCACCTCTACACCTCAGCTTCTTTGCTGAGGTGCCTACCTGAACCACTACACCGGAGCTTCAATTTCCCACAAGAAAAATGATCTGGAACTCAGCAGAAAGGAATGGAGCCGTTCTTCGGTCCTAGAAACGCATGGTTGCAAAGAATCATGCCTTTCTAGACAGACCCTGTGTAATCTCTTCCTCCGTGTTTGTCTCCTACTCGGAAGTGCAATAAAAGTGGAGCGCAACCTAGATTGCCGCCTCACATAGCTCCGCCCATCGTGGGCGTTCTCAACTAACTCTTTCCCTGTCAGCTATTTCTAAGTGTAACCGCCGAGAAAAGTTAACCACCAGAGCCAATCCTCATAAGCTTTCTCCTCCCCAGTGCCTGCATAAAAAGGCTGTCTAAAAGTCCTCTCCAGTATAGGAGAGTTTAAGTGTTCCATTATAATAAAGTGCCCTCACTCTGAGCCCTTTATAATGTTATGTTCTGAAATAAAGTGCCCACTTCTTTCTTTCTGAGTGTTTTCTTCTTCCCCCAGAAATAATCAAGTCAGCACTTACCTTCCAAATCTGCCCGACAGCAAGGCAGCTCACCAGGTTTGAGAGGTCCTCTCTCTCACATAGACCTGTGGAAAGAAACAAAGACTGAGTAATTTCACTCAGGCTTTAGGAGTTAGGGCAGCATCAATTACATGGGAGGCGCAGTGAGAATTATGTCCCACAAGTTCCCATTGGTCTAAAGCCACCACTGCTCTACTGAAGAGACTGATGTGGACTTCGGCTACACCCTAGGACAAAGCAGCACAATCTTGCACTATTTAAAAAATAATAAAATCTTGCTTGAAGAATCATTTTCTAAAAACCTAACTTTACCACTTCCTTGTTCTAACACAGGCAAAAAGAATGACTGGGGTGGGAGGGAAGGGAGGTGATATTTAACAGCTTTGCTGTGGTGCTCTTTGTCGCCTCCTGCTGGGCAGGAGTGATATATCCCATTAGTAATTAGATGATCCGTGGACTCATCGTGTCATTAGAAAGAAAGTATATTAATATAACAGTGTTGGATATGCATAACTGGGGAAAGGGTAATAAAGGGATTATCTATCTTTTTAAATAATTACAATTCTGGTGTAGACTGTCCCTTTAAATTTAGGAAACTGCAAATATATTGAGGAGCCAGCCACCAACTATATTATTAGGCGCTGATCCATTTTTTTTGTATGTATGCAAAATTATAAAATAAGCTAAAGCAAGATTTTCTTTCTATAAGTTAGTTATAGCAAATATCTGCTTTCCACAAGTCAAACAAACACATATTATTGTAACACAGAATAAACATTTTAAATAACTATTCATTTAAATATTTAATAACACATTTTAAATTATTGGGCAATCAACACTTACCTAGAAAAACAGAATTTATGTTTACCTGATAAATTACTTTCTCCAACGGTGTGTCCGGTCCACGGCGTCATCCTTACTTGTGGGATATTCTCTTCCCCAACAGGAAATGGCAAAGAGCCCAGCAAAGCTGGTCACATGATCCCTCCTAGGCTCCGCCTACCCCAGTCATTCGACCGACGTTAAGGAGGAATATTTGCATAGGAGAAACCATATGGTACCGTGGTGACTGTAGTTAAAGAAAATAAAATATCAGACCTGATTAAAAAAACCAGGGCGGGCCGTGGACCGGACACACCGTTGGAGAAAGTAATTTATCAGGTAAACATAAATTCTGTTTTCTCCAACATAGGTGTGTCCGGTCCACGGCGTCATCCTTACTTGTGGGAACCAATACCAAAGCTTTAGGACACGGATGAAGGGAGGGAGCAAATCAGGTCACCTAAATGGAAGGCACCACGGCTTGCAAAACCTTTCTCCCAAAAATAGCCTCAGAAGAAGCAAAAGTATCAAACTTGTAAAATTTGGTAAAAGTGTGCAGTGAAGACCAAGTCGCTGCCCTACATATCTGATCAACAGAAGCCTCGTTCTTGAAGGCCCATGTGGAAGCCACAGCCCTAGTGGAATGAGCTGTGATTCTTTCGGGAGGCTGCCGTCCTGCAGTCTCGTAAGCCAATCTGATGATGCTTTTAATCCAAAAAGAGAGAGAGGTAGAAGTTGCTTTTTGACCTCTCCTTTTACCGGAGTAAACAACAAACAAGGAAGATGTTTGTCTAAAATCCTTTGTAGCATCTAAATAGAATTTTAGAGCGCGAACAACATCCAAATTGTGCAACAAACGTTCCTTCTTTGAAACTGGTTTCGGACACAGAGAAGGTACGATAATCTCCTGGTTAATGTTTTTGTTAGAAACAACTTTTGGAAGAAAACCAGGTTTAGTACGTAAAACCACCTTATCTGCATGGAACACCAGATAAGGAGGAGAACACTGCAGAGCAGATAATTCTGAAACTCTTCTAGCAGAAGAAATTGCAACTAAAAACAAAACTTTCCAAGATAATAACTTAATATCAACGGAATGTAAGGGTTCAAACGGAACCCCCTGAAGAACTGAAAGAACTAAATTGAGACTCCAAGGAGGAGTCAAAGGTTTGTAAACAGGCTTAATTCTAACCAGAGCCTGAACAAAAGCTTGAACATCTGGCACAACTGCCAGCTTTTTGTGAAGTAACACAGACAAGGCAGAAATCTGTCCCTTCAGGGAACTTGCAGATAATCCTTTTTCTAATCCGTCTTGAAGGAAGGATAAAATCTTAGGAATCTTAACCTTGTCCCAAGGGAATCCTTTAGATTCACACCAACAGATATATTTTTTCCAAATCTTGTGGTAAATCTTTCTAGTTACAGGCTTTCTGGCCTGAACAAGAGTATCAATAACAGAATCTGAGAATCCTCGCTTCGATAGAATCAAGCGTTCAATCTCCAAGCAGTCAGCTGGAGTGAAACCAGATTCGGATGTTCGAACGGACCCTGAACAAGAAGGTCTCGTCTCAAAGGTAGCTTCCAAGGTGGAGCCGATGACATATTCACCAGATCTGCATACCAAGTCCTGCGTGGCCACGCAGGAGCTATCAAGATCACCGACGCCCTCTCCTGATTGATCCTGGCTACCAGCCTGGGGATGAGAGGAAACGGCGGGAACACATAAGCTAGTTTGAAGGTCCAAGGTGCTACTAGTGCATCCACTAGAGCCGCCTTGGGATCCCTGGATCTGGACCCGTAGCAAGGAACTTTGCAGTTCTGACGAGAGGCCATTAGATCCATGTCTGGAATGCCCCACCGCTGGGTGACTTGGGCAAAGATTTCCGGATGGAGTTCCCACTCCCCCGGATGCAATGTCTGACGACTCAGAAAATCCGCTTCCCAATTTTCCACTCCTGGGATGTGGATAGCAGACAGGTGGCAGGAGTGAGACTCCGCCCATAGAATGATTTTGGTCACTTCTTCCATCGCTAGGGAACTCCTTGTTCCCCCCTGATGGTTGATGTACGCGACAGTCGTCATGTTGTCTGATTGAAACCGTATGAACTTGGTCCTCGCTAGCTGAGGCCAAGCCTTGAGAGCATTGAATATCGCTCTCAGCTCCAGAATATTTATCGGTAGAAGAGATTCTTCCCGAGACCAAAGACCCTGAGCTTTCAGGGATCCCCAGACCGCGCCCCAGCCCATCAGACTGGCGTCGGTCGTGACAATGACCCACTCTGGTCTGCGGAACGTCATCCCTTGTGACAGATTGTCCAGGGACAGCCACCAACGGAGTGAGTCTCTGGTCCTCTGATTTACTTGTATCTTCGGAGACAAGTCTGTATAGTCCCCATTCCACTGACTGAGCATGCACAGTTGTAATGGTCTTAGATGAATGCGCGCAAAAGGAACTATGTCCATTGCCGCTACCATCAACCCGATCACTTCCATGCACTGAGCTATGGAAGGAAGAGGAACGGAATGAAGTATCCGACAAGAGTCTAGAAGTTTTGTTTTTCTGGCCTCTGTTAGAAAGATCCTCATTTCTAAGGAGTCTATAATTGTTCCCAAGAAGGGAACCCTTGTTGACGGGGATAGAGAACTCTTTTCCACGTTCACTTTCCAGCCGTGAGATCTGAGAAAGGCCAGGACGATGTCCGTGTGAGCCTTTGCTTGAGGA
This sequence comes from Bombina bombina, assembly GCF_027579735.1. Lineage (NCBI taxonomy): Eukaryota > Metazoa > Chordata > Amphibia > Anura > Bombinatoridae > Bombina > Bombina bombina. Next base: position 1,155,707,872 of record NC_069501.1, on the reverse strand, counting down.
AGGGACGACGCTTGAATCAGAATGTCGTCCAGGTAAGGTACTACTGCAATGCCCCTTGGTCTTAGCACCGCTAGAAGGGACCCTAGTACCTTTGTGAAAATCCTTGGAGCAGTGGCTAATCCGAAAGGAAGCGCCACGAACTGGTAATGTTTGTCCAGGAATGCGAACCTTAGGAACCGATGATGTTCCTTGTGGATAGGAATATGTAGATACGCATCCTTTAAATCCACCGTGGTCATGAATTGACCTTCCTGGATGGAAGGAAGAATAGTTCGAATGGTTTCCATCTTGAACGATGGAACCTTGAGAAACTTGTTTAAGATCTTGAGATCTAAGATTGGTCTGAACGTTCCCTCTTTTTTGGGAACTACGAACAGATTGGAGTAGAACCCTATCCCTTGTTCTCTTAGTGGAACAGGATGAATCACTCCCATTTTTAACAGGTCTTCTACACAATGTAAGAACGCCTGTCTTTTTATGTGGTCTGAAGACAACTGAGACCTGTGGAACCTCCCCCTTGGGGGAAGTCCCTTGAATTCCAGAAGATAACCCTGGGAGACTATTTCTAGCGCCCAAGGATCCAGAACATCTCTTGCCCAAGCCTGAGCGAAGAGAGAGAGTCTGCCCCCCACCAGATCCGGTCCCGGATCGGGGGCCAATATTTCATGCTGTCTTGGTAGCAGTGGCAGGTTTCTTGGCCTGCTTTCCCTTATTCCAGCCTTGCATTGGTCTCCAAGCTGGCTTGGCTTGAGAAGTATTACCCTCTTGCTTAGAGGACGTAGCACTTTGGGCTGGTCCATTTTTACGAAAGGGACGAAAATTAGGTCTATTTTTCGCCTTGAAAGGCCGATCCTGAGGAAGGGCGTGGCCCTTACCCCCAGTGATATCAGAGATAATCTCTTTCAAGTCAGGGCCAAACAGCGTTTTCCCCTTGAAAGGAATGTTTAGTAGCTTGTTCTTGGAAGACGCATCAGCCGACCAAGATTTCAACCAAAGCGCTCTGCGCGCCACAATAGCAAACCCAGAATTCTTAGCCGCTAACCTAGCCAATTGCAAAGTGGCGTCTAGGGTGAAAGAAATAGCCAATTTGAGAGCATTGATTCTGTCCATAATCTCCTCATAAGGAGGAGAATCACTATCGAGCGCCTTTATCAGCTCATCAAACCAGAAACATGCGGCTGTAGTGACAGGGACAATGCATGAAATTGGTTGTAGAAGGTAACCCTGCTGAACAAACATCTTTTTAAGCAAACCTTCTAATTTTTTATCCATAGGATCTTTGAAAGCACAACTATCCTCTATGGGTATAGTGGTGCGTTTGTTTAAAGTAGAAACCGCTCCCTCGACCTTGGGGACTGTCTGCCATAAGTCCTTTCTGGGGTCGACCATAGGAAACAATTTTTTAAATATGGGGGGAGGGACGAAAGGAATACCGGGCCTTTCCCATTCTTTATTAACAATGTCCGCCACCCGCTTGGGTATAGGAAAAGCTTCTGGGAGCCCCGGCACCTCTAGGAACTTGTCCATTTTACATAGTTTCTCTGGGATGACCAACTTTTCACAATCATCCAGAGTGGATAATACCTCCTTAAGCAGAATGCGGAGATGTTCCAACTTAAATTTAAATGCAATTACATCAGGTTCAGCCTGTTGAGAAATGTTCCCTGAATCAGTAATTTCTCCCTCAGACAAAACCTCCCTGGCCCCCTCAGATTGGGTTAGGGGCCCTTCAGAGATATTAATATCAGCGTCGTCATGCTCTTCAGTAACTAAAACAGAGCAGCCACGCTTACGCTGACAAGGGTTCATTTTGGCTAAAATGTTTTTGACAGAATTATCCATTACAGCCGTTAATTGTTGCATAGTAAGGAGTATTGGCGCGCTAGATGTACTAGGGGCCTCCTGAGTGGGCAAGACTCGTGTAGACGAAGGAGGGAATGATGCAGTACCATGCTTACTCCCCTCACTTGAGGAATCATCTTGGGCATCATTGTCATTATCACATAAATCACATTTATTTAAATGAACAGGAATTCTGGCTTCCCCACATTCAGAACACAGTCTATCTGGTAGTTCAGACATGTTAAACAGGCATAAACTTGATAATAAAGTACAAAAAACGTTTTAAAATAAAACCGTTACTGTCACTTTAAATTTTAAACTGAACACACTTTATTACTGCAATTGCGAAAAAACATGAAGGAATTGTACAAAATTCACCAAATTTTCACCACAGTGTCTTAAAGCCTTAAAAGTATTGCACACCAAATTTGGAAGCTTTAACCCTTAAAATAACGGAACCGGAGCCGTTTTAACACTTTAACCCCTTTACAGTCCCTGGTATCTGCTTTGCTGAGACCCAACCAAACCCAAAGGGGAATACGATACCAAATGACGCCTTCAGAAAGTCTTTTCTAAGTATCAGAGCTCCTCTCACATGCGACTGCATGCCATGCTTCTCAAAACAAGTGCGCCACACCGGCGCGAAAATGAGGCTCTGCTTATGCTTTGGGAAAGCCCCTAAGAAATAAGGTGTCTAATACAGTGCCTGCCGATATTATAATATCAATATACCCAGATAAAATGATTCCTCAAGGCTAAATATGTGTTGATAATGAATCGATTTAGCCCAGAAAAGTCTACAGTCTTAATAAGCCCTTGTGAAGCCCTTATTTACCATCGTAATAAACATGGCTTACCGGATCCCATAGGGAAAATGACAGCTTCCAGCATTACATCGTCTTGTTAGAATGTGTCATACCTCAAGCAGCAAGAGACTGCACACTGTTCCCCCAACTGAAGTTAATTGCTCTCAACAGTCCTGTGTGGAACAGCCATGGATTTTAGTTACGGTTGCTAAAATCATTTTCCTCATACAAACAGAAATCTTCATCTCTTTTCTGTTTCTGAGTAAATAGTACATACCAGCACTATTTCAAAATAACAAACTCTTGATTGAATAATAAAAACTACAGTTAAACACTAAAAAACTCTAAGCCATCTCCGTGGAGATGTTGCCTGTACAACGGCAAAGAGAATGACTGGGGTAGGCGGAGCCTAGGAGGGATCATGTGACCAGCTTTGCTGGGCTCTTTGCCATTTCCTGTTGGGGAAGAGAATATCCCACAAGTAAGGATGACGCCGTGGACCGGACACACCTATGTTGGAGAAATTATATTTCTGCAATTTTATTTTTTAATACCCTTTTAAGACTAGAAATTCTGTAACAAATACAGTACATATTTATTTTAATCAAAGCAAATATTCAACTAAAAATTATTTGAAGCTATCTATAATACTATATAATACATAAAACACCACTTCCGTCGACTCCCGACGAATGAAGGTTCCTTTAAGTGACGTCATCCAAGATGGCATCCCTCGAATTCCGATTGGCTGATAGGATTCTATCAGCCAATCGGAATTAAGGTAGGAAAAATCTGATTGGCTGATTGAATCAGCCGATCAGATTCAAGTTCAATCCGATTGGCTGATTGGATCAGCCAATCAGATTGAGCTCGCATTCTATTGGCTGATTGGAACAGCTAATAGAATGCGAGCTCAATCTGATTGGCTGATTGGATCAGCCAATCCGATTGAACTTGAATCCGATTGGCTGATTCAATCAGCCAATCAGATTTTTCCTACCTTAATTCCGATTGGCTGATAGAATCCTAGAAGCCAATCGGAATTCGATGGACGCCATCTTGGATGATGTCACTTAAAGGAACCTTCAGTCGCCGGAAGAAGAGGATGGATCCGCGTCGGCTGCTTCAAGATGGTCCCGCTCCGCGCCGGATGGATGAAGATAGAAGACGCCGCCTGGATGAACATGTCTACCGGTCCGGATGTCCTCTTCTTGCCGGATAGGATGAAGACTTCGGACCCTCTTCTGGACCTCTTCTTGCCGGATAGGATGAAGACTTCGGACCCTCTTCTGGACGGATCGGTGATACCCAGCGTGGTGAAGATAAGGTAGGGAGATCTTCAGGGGCTTAGTGTTAGGTTTTTTAAGGGGTGTTTGGGTTAGATTAGGGGTATGTGGGTGGTGGGTTGTAATGCTGGGGGGGGTATTGTATATTTTTTTTTAAATGCAAAAGAGCTGTTTTCTTTGGGGCATGCCCCGCAAAAGGCCCTTTTAAGGGCTGGTAAGGTAATAGAGCTGTTAACTTTTTATTTTAGAATAGGGTAGGGCATTTTTTTATTTTGGGGGGCTTTGTTATTTTTTTAGGGGGCTTAGAGTAGGTGTAATTAGTTTAAAATTCTTGTAATCTTTTTTTATTTTTTGTAATTTAGTGGGTTTTTTTGTAATTTAGTTTAGTTGATTTAATTGTAGATAATTGTAGATAGTTTAGTTAATTAATTTATTGATAGTGTAGTGTTAGGTTTATTTGTAACTTAGGTTAGGATTTATTTTACAGTTAATTTTGTAATTATTTTAACTAGGTAGCTATTAAATAGTTATTAACTATTTAATAGCTATTGTACCGAGTTAAAATAAATACAAAGTTGCCTGTAAAATAAATATAAATCCTAAAATAGCTACAATATAATTATTCGTTATATTGTAGCTATATTAGGGTTTATTTTACAGGTAAGTATTTAGCTTTAAATAGGATTAATTAATTTAATAAGATTTATTTTATTTCGTTAGATTTAAATTATATTTAACTTAGGGGGCTGTTAGTGTTAGGGTTAGACTTAGCTTTAGGGGTTAATACATTTATTAGAGTAGCGGCGAGGTCCGGTCGGCAGATTAGGGGTTAATAAGTGTAGTTAGGTAGCGGCGACGTTGGGGGGGGGGGCAGATTAGGGGTTAATAAATATTATGTAGGTGTCGGCGATGTTAGGGGCAGCAGATTAGGGGTACATAGGGATAATGTAGGTTGCGGCGGTGTGCGGTCGGCAAATTAGGGGTTAAAATTTTTTATTAGAGTGGTGGCGATGTGGGGGGACCTCGATTTAGGGGTACATAGGTAGTTTATGTGTGTTAGTGTACTTTAGAGCACAGTAGTTAAGCGCTTTATGAACCGGCGTTAGCCCATAAAGCTCTTAACTCCTGACTTTTTTCTGCGGCTGGAGTCTTGTCGTTAGAGTTCCAACGCTCACTTCAGCCAATACCAGCGTTAGAAAGATCCCATTGAAAAGATAGGATACGCAATTGACGTAAGGGGATCTGCGGTATGGAAAAGTCGCGGCTGGAAAAGTGAGCGTTAGACCCTTTACTGAATAACTCTAAATACCAGCGGGCGGCCAAAACCAGCGTTAGGACCCCTTAACGCTGGTTTGGACGGCTAACGCAGAACTCTAAATCTAGGCGATAGTGTTTCTCACAAATATATAAAAAAAATGATTGTTAGATGAGAATCTATGGTTTTCTCATGAAATATTAATTATCCCTCCAAAAGAGTCAGCGTAAATGACATAGGCATTATCTGCTTAATTTCTTGAGGCTGTGAACTACAGAAGTCATATAATTATGACACTTGATAAAACATTGGCTCAGATTTACAGCAGCAAAACACCAAACACAATATCTATTAAAAAAAAAAAAAAAGATTAATGGGATCTTTATCACCATATGCCTTTCAGAATCTGAAACATAAACTGAGAATGTTGGATCACTCATGAATTTGCAATGCATAAATTAATCACAAAGTGACTTATTGGCTGCAATTCACCAAACCACTGCTTGGATGATTTCATATTGAGATTGATGTTGACATTATCATAAGGTTGGCAGTATTACTACTATATTTTTACAAATCAGAGAGTAAAGTATCTGAGATTATTTTAAACCACTATAACCACAGTTCAGACATTTCTGACACTGGATTGTATATTTGAATTTAACCTACAGGTTTATTTTACACATTTTTAGTGTGTGTACCACAATTCTCAGTGAAAATGAAGAAATGACACTGTGGAACCATTAGTTTAAAAAATCTAATTATAACACATGCAACTAAAAAGATTTGATATTATGCTGTGCTTTGATATTATGCTGTGCTACACTTTCAATCTAAGTGCCTGATATTCAAAAACATACATTATGCTTACTTAATAATTTCATTTTCTTCTGAAGGGAAGAGTCCACAGCTGCATTCATTACTTTTGGGAAATACAGAACCTGGCCACCAGGAGGAGGCAAAGACACCCCAGCCAAAGGCTTAAATACCTCCCCCACTCCCCTCATCCCCCAGTCATTCTGCCAAGGGAACAAGAAACAGTAGGAGAAACATCAGGGTGAAAAAAGGTGCCAGAAGAACTTACCACCGCCGCCTCATAGATCAAAAACACGGGCGGGAGCTGTGGACTCTTCCTTTCAGAAAAAAATGAAATTATCCGGTAAGCATAATTTATGTTTTTCTTATTAAAAGGGAAGAGTCCACAGCTGCATTCATTACTTTTGGGAAAACAACACCCAAGCTAGAGGACACTGAATGCAAACAATGGGTGGGTACAAAATGTGCGCACTTCGAGAAGGCACCACAGCCTGAATTACTCGACACCCTAAATGAAAGTACAAACGACACGGAAGAAAATCCGAGCCCAGTTAACTGCACATTAGTTACGCTGCCGGCAAGCCAAACTAAAAACCACTCAGACCTAAAGTCCGTCAAGTCCAAACAACTTCTGAGGCGTCCGCTCCACAGGTCACGACTCCCAAGAAGTTACCCGGCCAAAGACAAGGACCGCATCTGCTTCCCAAAAGGGAAAACAGAGTTCAGGAAAAATCTAAAGGAACCTTTCCCACTCACACCTATAGAACAACCCATGAGACAAGCTACCTAGAAACACAAGGAACGAAGAAAAAGGATCCATACACAGGGAAACATGTCCCAAAAAGGACTTGAGGAGCACCTTCCTATCCCTAATCCTGTACCATACCCTAAGGTACTCCAGGAAAACCAAGAGTCCCCTGTTGCTTCATAACATATCTAGACAAGCAGACTAAACAGGCAGAGACAGCAGAAACAGGATACCTATCCCAGCAGCTAGAAAAGAGCTCTCCAAAAGAACCTCAAACTGCCTAAACAGGAACTCTTAATGACCAGCTTCCAGGAGGAAGGCTGACTCATCATAGCTAAACCAAACCACCTAAAGGCGCTTCAAAGCTTGTTAGCATTTACAGACAAGAGCAATTAGTTGTAGCTGGATACACCATCACAGAGCAAATATCTGTAGAGGGTTCTAATGGCAAACCTTCCAAGGGCTTACCGCCCTCCGAATAACGGCTCCAAGGAGCGCCCCCTCCCGGCACCAAACGCCAGTAGAAGGACATCCAACGTCCTCCCACAAAGGAGAGGATCAACGCAAAGAAAACGGTCAACACTGTTAGAGTAACCGATCCCCAACCTTCCCTCCAGAATAATGATCTGAAGGCTAGTCAAAGGCCGAAGACAAGAGTCCCAGACTTCTGGAAGAGAAAGGAAAAATCAACGAGGAACAAAGTCCGGTTAGACCGCTGCAACAAACGGCATGGTAACGTGAGTCAGGATAGACTCCCGCTGCAGGAACGGAGGAACCAGACACTACATCGCAGCTCCCCTTCCAGGATCCTGAAATGCAACAAGGGAAAAAAAAAACCTTCAGGACGCCACAGATTCGAAGTTAACTCCGAACCCGGAGAACCCAACCCCCACTTGAGAAGAGAAGTGAAAGAAAACAACGGAAAAACACCCTACCATAGAGGCGAGACCCCTCGGCCATATCGCCAACCCTGTTTAAAGACCCCTGGAGTATACAGGAACATCCTGCATGTACCAGACCAGTAGGGACCCGTCAGAAAGAACAGAAGCCTAAGCCACAGTCAGATAGGCATCTCTCACAGAGCCCCAACCCCTACTAAAGGGGCCCACAAACATCTAGTGTGAAACCAAACCGTCCACACTCATCCAAGGAGAGACATGGACCAAGGCCCTTGGCAAGTAGTCGATCGAAAGATCCAACTTCCAGAGGGACCCTAAACTGCCTCCTACAAGGAGGAGCACACCTCTAAAGTCCATAGACTTGGCGATCTAGTAATAGCCTCAAACCCAAGAGTCACGAAGAACTCCTGAATGGTCTAAGATACAGCACTCTGTGTGGATAGCAAGGAAATCTCTTAGGCAAGCGGTAACACGTGTTACACACACAGGCAGGATAGCAATCAACAACCAAAGGCGTATGATCACCCTGGGTCTTGCTCGCCACCCCAAAGAGTTAAACATAAAGCACTGCCCACGAGACCCCAAACAGAGCATCAAAGATAAATGTTCAACTACAAAGATCCTTGAAGGATCTATCTTCCAAAGAAACCACTTTAAGCAGGCAAACGCTGGAGCCGTAGCCCCCCACATAAGGCAGGGAACCCCTGCACACCACCTCTAGAGTAACACAACTCGGAGTAGAGGAATAAAAACACACCCACGCATCCAGACCAGATGATCCACCCAAGGCGGGAAGGAATGAGACTCCGCCTCCGCAAGAAAATGCGTATTGGTCTAAAGAATCAGTGTCCAGAAGAACTTCGAGTGAAACTCAAATTGGTAATCACTCATCACACCAGACCACAAAGGTCACACAGGGACCTGAAGAACCATGATGTTGTCTCCAAAAAACAGATTTGTAATCCAGGCGAGTAGCCCGAACCAACCAACCTAGATTGGCACTCACAGCCGTCCGTCGGGAGGGGTTGCATATAAGCAACAAGGCCTCATACTTCGGTAGGATCTGAGCCCGGAGTCCATAGAATAGGCCAAGTGACATTCAGAATCCAACAGGATTTAATCAACACCACAAATGTGAAATGAACCCTGGAAAAGCCAAAAAAAGTGTCTGACCAGTACCAGCCTGGTATAAGCAGGAACTGCTCAATGTCCAAGAAAATTCGACCATAAGGATCGATAAATGAACTAGAAAACATAATTGTAATATTCTGAGGGAGTGCCCACGCGACCACTAATCGCAAGTATCTGTTCCAGAGAAGAACGTCCATAAAACGAAAATCTAACAGACATGAGCTTAAGGAAAACTAAATAAACATCCATCCGGATCAAAAATTAAAATGAAGGCAGCACCCATCAGGTGAATGCCCAAGGTGAATGAAAACGACAACAAGCTCAGAACTAGAACCAAAAACGAAAAAAAAGGAAAAAAAAGGAAAACGGAGACGTTAAGGAGATTGGCTTCATCCCCAAACGTCATATCTGTTTTGCCATCCAGCTTCTAAGGCCTTGGATCGAAGGCGAGCCAGCTGACCCTGGCCTTGAGATTGGGGCCCCTAAAGCTTCAGGGGCCAATGCTTCCCCAGAAGGAAGAACTGAATCGGACGATCCCACGCTCGACGGGCTTTGGTTAACTGAACACGGACAGTATCTTAGAAATACTTCACTTGGGGGAAATAAATGAGTCAGCGCCATAGAAATGGCCATGCGGAACTGTGCCATAACCTCTGGCGGAAACAGGCCACCCTCCGGAGGAGTAAAGGCCATAGGGACACCTGCGTACGTAGCTGGAAATGGGTCTTGGGCACGCGCCTCACGGGTCATGGAAACCTCGGAGGCGGATGGCTCAACGCACTCTAAGCTCCCTGACTCGGGAGAAGAGAGTACTCTAGAACGGCAATCGGAACCTAACCCATAGGCATTACCCGGCTCATTTCATATTCATCACAAGCCGCATTCTCTGTATCGAAGGCATCCATGTCTCGCATATCAGAATCCTCCATAATCTTGGGACTACAAAAATTACAAAAACTAAACTGGCACCCCTTGACACCCCCAATGGCTGTGGAACTCACCACCTCCTGTGAACCAGACAACCCAAGAGCTAGACTATCTTGGTCGCACACAGTCAGCATACAGAAATGAAAAACAATGTAACCGCACCCGTCACGAGGTGCACCGCGCCAGTCACCAAAAGGGAGCGCAATCCTGAGAGATTGCGTCATTAAAAGAAGGCCGTTAAGTTCTGTAAAGGTTGTGAGTCTAGGAATAGCTATACATTTGCAGATAGAACCATATAACAAACATGATTAACCCCCCCTCGCCCCGTTCAATAACCCTCCTCAGGAGATATTAACACTTGATTACTTATTAAGATAAAAGGAGTCCCACTGGAACCCTACCATGTTTCTTCAACAATACATTCCCATATTGAAATAAAATGAAACGATCTTACCGGAATCTACGCCGTGGAAAAGGAACCTGGCCCTTCAAGTGAGACAGATAGTAGCATCGATTCTGACAGGGATTTGAGTGAAGAAAGGTAGGCAGCGAAACTCGTCAACGTTGATTACCAAGAAGCTGCTAATATGAGTCAGGATGGGTTCGCAGGAAAAACTTTTCCTGCATCTCTGGACTCTAAATTTCATCCATGCTCTCACTGAAAAGCTGACAGGATTACTTAAAACTCCAGTCCCATAGCAAAGAGTACTACCCTCCATAAGAGACAATCTTGAACTTCTGACACTTCCCTGCCAACCTCCTGTGACAAAAGGCAAAGAATGACTGGGGGATGAGGGGAGTGGGGGAGGTATTTAAGCCTTTGGCTGGGGTGTCTTTGCCTCCTCCTTGTGGCCAGGTTCTGTATTTCCCAAAAGTAATGAATGCAGCTGTGGTCTCTGCCCTTTTAAGAAGAAAAGATCACCGTCATGGATAGAAATTATGCAAAACCTTAGGGATTTTTTTTTTAGACCTGTATATTGTAATGTAGATGTCTCTCCTTCATATCAAGAACTTTCAAAGTGAGATAAATATTTTTCAAATTAAAATTTGTGTTTCTAACATTTTTTTATGGACCTCTCCCTACTGATGAGATGTTTTAGATCATCTTGCCTGAGCGGAGAGCTTTTGAATATAATGCCCCAGAGACTTACAGGAAGCCATCATACAACACACTTTCTAGCAGAACAGAATTTGATGTTCTCTTAATTTTGTCTTTCCAGAAGTACAGTGTTGCCATTTATTACTGAAGCTTTTCTGGGGTTTACTATAGTACTGAATATATTCTAAGACCAGATGCTTTTCCAGAAACATTTTAGTTTGTCAGTGGACAAAGCATACAAACATTTTTTGTTAACAATAAGCATCTTCATAAATGTAAATGTAGATTTTTGTTATTACTATTGTGGTGTTCCAGTTATTTCATGCTGAATTTCTAAATGGCTAATGTTTGTAAATAAAGAGTTTAACTAAATAAAATACAGGTGTGTACTAATGGCAGGGGTGTGTGTGGTCCGTCCTGTCTACTATAATTCCGCTGTTTGTATGGGAGGGGACAAACACACCTGACCCAGTATAAGAGCCGCTGCCTGTAACAGAAACACTGTTTTTTTTTCCAAATCTTCCAGTGACCATCCAAACATAGTCACCATCACATACCAATATCATTATTATGCAATTGTGCTTATTAGCACCTTTGAATGGTGGTGGCCATCTTTGAATGGTTGCTGATAGTACTATCGGGCTTCAAATACTCCAGGTACACCATTGAAAAAATGCTCTGTATTATAGAAAAATATATCAATATATCATCTGTAAATAACAATTGTTGAACATATAGTCATTTAGTTACACAGAAATAACCAACAGTATTTTTACAGGAGTACCCTTTATCTAGCCCTATTTAGAGTGATCCTCTATAACATCAACAGAAACTTTAAAATTCCCTTTCTCTAATAAATATCACAAGCATCCTGTTTGTTATCAGCTTTCTCTAGTTTAGGCAACTGTCAACTGCTATACACTTCCAACAAGGTCCCCTAAGGCTACAGAAGCTCTTACGTGACAAAAAGTGGTAGTTACCATACCCTCCCTTCCCAATAAATAAGAGCAAAAACAAACAGCAATAACTATTTAACAGAAAGAATAAATAAAAAAACATTAATGAGTCTTAACAGGGTCTTTATTTCAATCTTCCTGACTTTGCTGTTTTGTATTCAATGACAAAGGAGATTTGTTACTTATATAATATTTATTTCTTCTTTGTTTAATTCGCTATTGTTGTTCAAAATCCCTCTCATTACTAACAACCTTTTAGACAATTTCTAGTTGGGTGATCAGAGTTATCAAAACTTTTAGGTTCAATGAGGTTTTAGCATTAGGTTGCTAGGTTGTCACTTCTTTTTATTGTTATCTTTATCCTTCTCTATTATTTCACTTTAATTTGATATTTAATTATCCTGTTGCTCATCTTATGATTTCTATTTATTATGCACACAACAAACCAAATATCTTTCTGTGTGTTTTTATTACTTTCTGTAAATCGACTGTTGTGATCCCTGGTCTGATATTGTTCCCTTAAATGTTGCTGATCTTTAATTCATGTGTGTGTGTGTATATATATACAATATACAATAATAATATGAAAAGTTATAAAAGTACAACAACAATTTACTATAAATACCTTGAAATATATTGGCGCCATGTCACCTGCTTCCTTTGGCAAAGGTATGCACTCGTAGACCAAATGAAAACGCTTTTTGACAATTATGTTTGACTCAATGAAGACACAATCAAGATCTCTAGCTTCAAACATCTTAACCAGTGCTTTCCTGAACATCTGTAAAGGGTATAAAAAAAAATCTATTTATTATCACTTTCAGGATGTTGCATTTCTATAGTTTCCAAATAAAGTTCATAATACTCTGCATGAACATCTCTTCTTTTTCTTAATTTTTTTCGATGAGAGGATGGGAGAGGGTTCATATTTTGTCATTAATATCATAATTACTACATTACTATTTGTAGAATATAATTAAATATTGCTGAACAGATTCTTCAGAAATCAAACAAACTTGTACTAAGGGGAAAAACTGAATCTAGTGCTGATTTACACAGCTTCCAAAGTCCTATAAATCTCCACTATTAGCAATCTCTACTACGAGCAATCTCTACTACCTCTGAAAGTCAGATGTATATGTGCACATACAATATAGGACTACATCTGCACTGGTGGGTAGTGGCCTCTAACCATAGGAGTAGGTATAATCACTTCACGGCCAGTATTATTAGTGGATGGATTTCCATGCTGAAATGTACCCTTTTCAGTTTGGCTTAAGTCAAAGATAAAAGGAGGTAAAAAGGGTATGACTCAGACATTACTCTAAAAGGCATAAACAAAATGCAAAACTTATGTCAAGCAGGAAGAGGCCTTTACACTGTATATAGAACCATATTAAGTATGATTTGCTTAAACTTTTGTAGAACCATGTCAGTTCTGGCAAGCCAGTACCAAAGCTGGAACATATGAAAGCTTGGGTGGGAATAAAATCTGTGAGGCCTGCTCCTGTTTGATACGGGCTATCACCTGAGGAAGCAGGGCAAACGGAGGAAACAGGAAAATTAGACCGAAGTCCCAAGGAACCGCCAGAGCGTCGACCAGAGCTGCTTGCGGATCTCTTGATCCATATTTTGGAAGTTTAGCGTTTGGACAAGACGCCATCAGATCCTACTCCAGAACTACACCACTTGAGATTTATCATTGAGAATACTTCCGGATGAAAGGTCCACTCCCCTGGATGGAAAGTCAGCCTGCTCAGATAATCCGCTTCCCAGTTGTCAGAAATGTGACAATTGTAAGAATCCTCCCACTGAAGAATGTGAGTCACCTCCTTCATAGCTAAGGAACTCTGTGTTCCCCCTGGTTGTTGATACACACCACAGAGGTAATGTTGTCTGATTGAAATCTGGTAAACCGGACTGAACTCAGTTGAGGCCAAGCTATCAGTGCATTCAAGATTGCTCTCAACTCCAGGATATTTATTGAGAGGGCCCCCAAACTGCGCCACAGCCTGAAAGGCTGGCATCCGTGGTCACAATCTCCCAAGATGGTCTCAGGAAGCATGTGCCCTGGGACAGATGGTCTTGAGAGAGCCACCAAGACAGAGATTCCCTCGTCTGGACGTCTAAGACTATCCTCTGAGAGAGGTCCAAGTGGTCTTTGTTAAATTGTTTGAGCATGCATAACTGTAGAGCTCTCAGATGGAAACGAGCAAAAGGAATAATGTCCATGGAAGCCACCATTAGACCAATGACTTCCATACAAAATGCCACTGATGGATGGACAGAGGACTAAAGAAAAAGACAAGCAGCAAGCAGCTTGGATTTTCTGACCTCCGTCAAGAAAATCTTCATGGAGACCAAGTCTATGATCGTCCCCAAGAAACATACCCTGTTATTTGGTAACAAGGAACTCTTTTCCAGATTCACCTTTCATCCGTGAGAGCAGAGAATCGACAACAGGGAATCTGTATGTGATCTTGCTAAATGAAAAGATGGCGCCTGAACCAAGATATCGTCCAGGTACGGTGACACTGCAATTCCTTGAGATCTGTCCACAACCAGAAGGGCCCCTAGAACTTTCATAAAAATTTGAGGGGCAGTGGCTAGACTGAAGGGAAGGGCTACAAATTGGAAGTGTTTTTCCAAAAATGCAAACCGCAGGAATTGGAAAAATTCCCTGTGGATAGGAATATGAAGATACACGTCCTTCAGGTTGATGGTGGTCATAAACTGACCCTCCTGAACTAAGGGGAGAATAGAACGGATAGTCTCCATCTTAAAGGACAGAACCTTGAGAAACTTGTTGAGACACTTGAGGTCTAGAATGGGTAAAAAAAATCCCTCTTTCTTGGGAACGACAAAAGGTTGGAATAGAATCTTAGATCCTGTTGCGACAGAGGGACTGGGACAATAACTCCTAGGGAAACAAGATCCTTGACACAGTTTAGGAAAGCCTTTCTCTTTATCTGGTTTGTAGATAACCTTGACAAGAGAAATCTGCCTCTTGGAGAGCAAAAAAACAACAATGAGAGCACTAAGTCTCTCTAGGGGACGCTATATCATAAAAAGTGACAATATGTATGCATCAAAATAAGGATACAGATATGGTATGTATCTAAAATCTATAATGTGTATCTAAGACCTATGTATATACGTAGCAAGCAAATGCAAGTGATATTATACAGATATTATTAACACAATATTTCTAATACAAAATACTAAAAAATGCTAACAAAAATCAAACACTCTAAGACCAAATATCAGGTAATGTCAAATGTAAGAGTGATAAAAAAATATCCTATATACAAACAGGAAAGATAGAGAAAGGAGCTAGGTAATATATACTTGTTATACTAGGAAAGTCCTTGGACTATTTTTCCTCCTTTTTTCGAGGGTTGAAACATTCATTCAGAGCCACAATAAAATGCAACGCGTTTCTCCGCTATTACAGCGGTTTCCTCAGGCATAAGAAAATTATGGTATATCACACACATGCTATGTGACATACCATTATTTTCTTATGCCTGAGGAAACCGCTGTACTAGCGGAGAAACACGTTGCATTTTATTTGGGCTCTGAATGAATGTTTCAACCCTCGAATTTTAAAACAATTGTTCTATCCCTAAAACAGTTTTCTATTAAAAATGCTTTTAATGTTTTAATACACGCCTCTGGTCTACATGTGTTAAATCTTGCCTACTTGACCTTCTGGAAGGGAACTGATCACCACTGTGCAGTGAGCTGGAGTACTGAGAGTCTCCAGAACGCACCTATCAGCACAACAGAGTGCTGCTGCATATTGTGAGAACCCTGCATACACATTACACTGCACTGTTTATTGGAAAACTTATATGCACATGAAGTGCCCTCTGCTTTGTTCATCTAGGATCTTGGAGGACAAGATTTGAATCCTATCCTGTATCCCTGGGAGACTACTTACATGGTCCAAGGATCTGGGACATCGTATATCCAAGCCTGCTAAAAGAAGGAAAGCCTGCCCCCCACTGATTTATTCTCAGAGGAAGGCTTTTTGGATTGCTTACCCTTATTCTAAGGCTGGTTAGACCTCCATGAGGTATTGGCTCAGGTTTGGAAGAAGAGGAGGATTTCTGTCCCATGAAGTTGCAAAATGAACAAAAATTTGAATTTTGATGACCCTAAGGTCTACCCTTCTTGTCCTGTGGAAAAGGCTCCCATTACACCAGCAACTGTGGAAATGATTTAAACCAGACCAGGACCAAATAAAGTCTTGCTCTTAAAGGGCAGAGACAGAAGTTTAGACTTGGATGTCATGTCAGCAGACCAAGACTTTAGCTACAGGGCTCTGCGAGATAGAACAGCAAAGCTAGAAATCTTTGCACCCAAACGAACTACTTGCATGCTGGCATCACAGATAAAAGGTATTAGCCAGCTTTAAAGCCTTGATCCTATCCTGGATCTCCTCTATTGTAGTCTCCTCTGAAATCAGATCGGAAAAGGAGTCACACCAATATGAGGCCGCACCAGCAACTGTTGCAATACTAGGACCAAATAAAGTCTTGCTCTTAAAGGGCAGAGACAGAAGTTTAGACTTGGATGTCATGTCAGCAGACCAAGACTTTAGCTACAGGGCTCTGCGAGATAGAACAGCAAAGCTAGAAATCTTTGCACCCAAACGAACTACTTGCATGCTGGCATCACAGATAAAAGGTATTAGCCAGCTTTAAAGCCTTGATCCTATCCTGGATCTCCTCTATTGTAGTCTCCTCTGAAATCAGATCGGAAAAGGAGTCACACCAATATGAGGCCGCACCAGCAACTGTTGCAATACTAGCAACAGGTTGCCATTGTAAAACCCTGGTGTAGAAACATTCCTATCCATAGGGTCTTTGAAGGAGGAACTATCCTCTAGAGGAATAGTGGTTCTCTTGGCTAAAGTGTATACAGCACCCTTTACTTTAGGAACAGTGCGCCAAAGATCTCCTACAGAGTCAGCAACAGGAAACATCTTTATAAAAACAGGAGACGGGAAAAAGGAACACTCGACTTCTCGCAATCCTGAGATATGTCAGACATGCGATCTGGAACAGGAAATACTTCCACAGATTTGGGTTTGACATCAAATACTCTGTTGAGTTTATTAGCCTTTTTAGGAGTCTCTGCAACTGTAGTCCCAGAGTCCTACAAAGTAGCTAGAACCTCTTTCAAAAGTAAACGGAGGTGTTCAAGCTTAAATCTAAGATTTACCTCCTCTGAGTCCGCTCTACTAGCAGCAGCAGATTCAGAATCAGAGATCTCGCCCTCAGAAGCCACATAGGAGTGATCCTTCTCAGATAACTGAGTTAGACTGACTAAAGCAGTCTTGGCAGTATCAAAACTACTTAATTTAGAAATGTTCTTAGATTTTCTTTTTCTCTTACCATCAATAGGTAAGGCCCTCAGCGCTGCAGGAACTTTATAAGTTAGTTGCACACCAAAATCACCTAGTAAATATACACACCCAGGAGCTGACTGAGATGAACCACAGGACACTGCTTGTGTAACTGCCAAAGACTGAGACGTCTGAGGGGAAAGTTGAGGCATGTCACGGACAACATTATCCTGAGAGAAAGATGGCTCTGAGAGGGTATCTTTATTTTTGGAAAGTAACATCTTATTCACACATGTGGAACAAAACTGCACAGGAGGAATAATGTAAGCCTCAAGGCAATATAAGCATTTTTCAAAAGACATAGAAAGATTCTTATCCGATTCCATTCTGTCCTAGGTACTGGTTTAATAGAAAAATAAATTTCAATTTTTATATCCCAAATACAAAAGAAAATTCACAAATATTTGATTTCCCACAAAATAGAAATTGCAGCCCAAAAATCAAACAAATCTCTAAACTATCAAATAGGCACCGCTATAACCCCAGCTCTGCTGAGGTGACTCACCACTCCAGTAACATTGAAAGTCAATTCCGGAATATTTTACGTAAGAACCAGCAACGCTAATCTCCTTCAGGTCTATGGAGTAAGCTGGGCGATGACCGGGAGCTGCGTAGCTGAGTCTGTCTCAGCACGATTGAGAAAAACGGCCGTGCGGTCATGTAACCGCATCTAAATCTTTCTGCGACACAAGAGAAAAAAGCACGCAAATAAGCGGCACTACAGATGCTCTCAGCTCTATACTTACTGGCATTACTATAAATATGCCAGAACTAAAAAAAAAAAACATAGAAAATCCTAAGACCGGTGTGAATTATTCCAACCCGGTCTCAGTAAAATACTGTTCCACAAAACATAATTGACTTAACCCCTCAAGAGCCTCTCAGGACATTTAGCCTCTAATAAAAAGGAGATCCTTCTTAAAATTACCCCCTTTAAGCAGTAAGTGCCCAGCCACTATTGCCCTTCAATACATATCCCAAATATGAAGAGATATAATAAACTGAGTCCCTGATCTCCACATGAATAATGTTAACTCCTTAGGTGCTGTATCCTTCTAACCTAGAAGGCAAAAGCACTTACCTGTGGATCAGCTGCAGGGCAGGTACAGCATCACAGGTATGACAGACTCAGCCTACGTCTGACAGGGACCTGTAGAAAAAGAAAAGCAGAGTAACCAACCCTGCTTTTCTATATAGGGGCTGCGTAAATGTTGGAAGGGAAGCAAGGACTACCTCGCCAAACTTCCCACTGCTAAAATCCATCACAACTCTTACTAAAGAGCATTACATGGACACAACATAGCCCCAATCCTTGCTTGCAGGGAAACTACCCATAAAAGGATTAAATATCTTAAGACACCATCTTCGCACATCCTCCTGATGTACAAGGCAAAGAATAACTGGGGGTTTATGGGAAGTGGGAGTGATATTTACAGCTTTACTGGAGTGTAATTTGCCTCCTCCTGGTGGCCAGGAGTTGAATTCCCACTAGTAATTAGAATGGATTCGTGGACTCTCCATGCCACTTGAAATAAATATAATTTTTCCCATAATGCAGTCGGTATTTCACTTGACGCTATCTCAAAATGAGCTATTTTAAATACAACTATTAACACAAAGGAACAATTTGCAATACATGTAATACTCTGCAGCAGGTATAGCACGTCCTTTGGAACACACACATTAAGGGTAAACAATTTCTACAGTACAGTGTCCCTTTAAATGAATGATGTAATAAAAGATAGCAAGGTGTGTTAATATGTTAATAATAATATTTTAATAATTTGCAAATTACTTAAAAATTACTCTAGTTCAAACAATACAAGATTGTATCTATCTTTTAGATGAACTGTACAAATGCATTTAAAAAAAAGTCAAATGGTGATAGTTTTAAATCATCACCTTTATAGACAGCTCTTATTATTTTCATCATAAATATCAATGTCAAATAATCTAAGAACAACCAAAAACTACACAAATATGTCAACTTCTAGCAGTTTTGACATAATAAAGTTGATTTGAATATGTAATGTAAAGAACAACTTCACAGAAAATACCAAGATCCTCATTCTTCTGAACATGAAAAAATACAATAAAAGGAAACTCAGATGTTTTGAATTTCAAAGCTTACATCCCAATGGCACTGTCAGCATCTTGTATATTCTAAAGAGCATGGGATATTTTTAGTTAAAAATATTTAGGATCTGTATAAAACATGACTTAAAAAATAATAATAATAAAAAATATATATATATATAAATATATATATACACACAGTATATATATATATATACACACACACGGCTGACTTTAGTTATGTGTTCTACCCATTTGCAGGGGTTAAACATAATGTTAAATAACCAATAGTGCAGTAATAAAGCACAGTAATACATTAGCAAAGTTTCTTTGTGCAATTTAATTTTCACCAGGGAAATAGGACTCTCGAGCATTCTTATAGAATCTCACCAGCCCAGAGACCTTTAGATAATCAGCCCCTTAGTTCCTTCAACATAAAACTTAAAAGCTTTAACAACTCTTTAGAAGTAGCCACCCCTTCATTCTTAGGAGCCACATGTCCTGAGTAAGTGTAATAATGGATACCACCTTAGAGAATAGCTGATTCTCATAGCTTTATCCTAATGGAAGATTAGCAAGGGAGCCTTACAAGAAGGCTCAAAAGCTTGCTAAGCCAGACAAAGAACATTCCAGCGTAAAAGCTGAAGATCTTCGGTTATAATGGAGAAACTTGAAGCACCCTCAGAAACAAATTTAGACTCCAAGGTGGAGTTGCTGGATGAAAAGGGTTTTCATTTAATCAGCATCTGAACAAAAGTCTGAATATCTAGTAGATTATCAATCTTCCTATGAAACATACAAAATCTGACCCTTGAGAGATAGCTGATAAACCCATCTCTCTACCATCGAGAAGAAAAAAAACACTAGGAATCTGAAAGGACTTTCAACTTTAGCCCTGATTCATGCAATATGCAAACCTCATGGAAGTTGTGCCTGGTTACAGGCTTTCTAGCTTGAATAAAGTCCCAATCATCTTTTCAGACAACACCTAATTGGACAAAATGATGCTATCAATTGGCAGGCTGTTACAACTAGACTCCCTAAGTCCTGAGAAAGAAAGGACCCTGGGACAAAAGATCTTTCCTGAAAGGAAGATACCATGGTGGGTAGGAGGATATAAGAATGAGGTCCACATACCATGTTCTATGGGGCCAAGCTGCAGCAATCACTGAAGCCTGTTCATGTTTGATTCTGGCTATCACTTCGGGGAGCATCACAAAAGTAAAGATATCAGAAAAAACAATCAAGACACTAAGACAACCACTAGATTCACCTGATTATCTTGAGACTTGTTGCAATAATGGGGATGCTTGTGATTCAAGCGAGACCATGAGAACTATCTCTGGCCTTCCCCAACCTCTCACAATCTGGTTGAAAAAATCCTGATGCAAAGACATTTCCCCTGTGTGAAGGTGCTGATGACTAAAAAATCCGCCTTTGAATTGATAAATCTAAAGATTTGCCCAGCAGATATCATGGTTTGGTGACATTCCACAAACTCCACGTTCCCCCTTGTTGATTGACATATGTGCTGTTTAATTGAAACCAAGGAAAGGTTCCTGTCTGAAATTGGGCCAACTCTAAAGAACCTTGAAGAACACCCAGAGTTCCAGAATATTGATTGGTAACTTTGCTTCCAGAGGAGACCAAAACCATGTGCCTCAAGCTGGCATCTGATGTATTGTCACCTGATGCAAGCCTTCGTAATCCCTGTTCCATTGATACAAAAGAGAGATGTGGAGATAAACTTGGAAAGGTAATCTTATCTAGGGTGGCAATTATCAACCTTACAATCTCCATACACTGAGCCGCAGTTGGAGAGGTGTTCTGTAACATGTCAGAAGCACTTTTTGCACTTCTCTGACAAAGAAAGTGTAAAAGACACTGAGTTTAATATTGACCCCAGAAAGGAAACTTGAAAGGTGGGAACCAGAGCGCTCTCTGGTACATTTACTGTAAGTTCTATCACATCTATTAAAAAGAGGGAGCCTGGACCAGAACATTGTCCAGAATAAGAAGTCACTGTAAAACCCTGAGTACAAGGTTCCATCAACACACTGGACACACCACTGGGGGCTGTGGCGACATCAAAGTGCAGAGGCACTAACTAGAAAGACACACCTCTGGAATTTGATATGGATTCTGGTAAATAGCAATGTGCAGCTATGCATCTTCCTGGTAGTCAACATGAACTGACATCCATGCACTAGAGGGAAAATAGTGTGTACAGTCTCCTCTAAAAAGTTGATACCTGATCCAAAACGTTCCCTGCTGTTTGGGAACTACCAATACATTTGCGTAGAAACCTTGAACTTGTATGTCCAAAGGAGCTGGAGAAGTCATTTACCGACCCTATAGATCTCCTAAGCAAGAGAATAAGACCTGAGCCTTAAAAGGATAAAAATTATCTTGTGGAGGACTGGAGTGAAGGCTGGTTCTGTATCCTTGTGTACCCCCAAACCTCTCCAAAAAGCCCCAGCCTGACCCCAGAAAGAAGAGAATCCTGAGAAAAACTTGTTTGTCCAAAGGAGCTGGAAAAGTCATTCACCATCTCTATAGATCTCCCAAAGCAAGAGAATAAGACCTGAGCCTTTAGAGGGTAAAACTTATCTTGTGGAGGACTGGAGTGAAGGCTGGTTCTGTATCCTTGTGTACCCCCAAACCTCTCCAAAAAGCCCCAGCCTGACCCCATAAAGAAGAGAATCCTGAGAAAAACTTGGAATAGGGAGTGGACTTTCTGGTCATTTAGCCTCCATTCACAAACGCATTGTTTATCTATTTCCCCCTCTTATTGACTGTAGTACATAGTACATTTGTATTCTCACATCTGATGATCACATGGCAATAGCCTTAGAAACCACTTTGTCATTTGTTATACACAATTCATAATACATTCTCGTTTGTCCAAACATGTCTGGATTAAAAATCCCTACAAAATGGAAAATTTGAAGTGAATCAGTTAAAGGGACATTTAAAATTAATTTCTTTATCTACATGCTCAGGAAACTGATCTCTGCCCCTGTTGGTGCTGTACAGTGCTTGGTTGCTAGTATTACGTGGCTGGCCTCGGGTTGCTTGCTGTTCAATCAGTATTCATCGGTATTCCTGAGAGTATGGAAAGAGTGATGGGACTTGGGGATATGTTTGGGTATGTGGTTATAAAGTGGGACTTGAACTTACACTTAGAGCTTCCACTGCTCATGAAGATCCCTACAGTAAAGAGAAAATCTCTATTTACATCTTCAATGACCCATCAATACACTTAAGTTGTAGAGGTCGGCAAATTAAAAGCAGGAGTGGGTTAAAGACAATGGTAGTTTTTTTTTGCAAAATAACATAATTTATGCTTACCTGATAAATTCCTTTCTTCTGTAGTGTGATCAGTCCACGGGTCATCATTACTTCTGGGATATTAACTGCTCCCCTACAGGAAGTGCAAGAGGATTCACCCAGCAGAGCTGCATATAGCTCCTCCCCTCTACGTCACTCCCAGTCATTCGACCAAGGACCAACGAGAAAGGAAAAGCCAAGGGTGAAGTGGTGACTGGAGTATAAATTAAAAAATATTTACCTGCCTTAAAAACAGGGCGGGCCGTGGACTGATCACACTACAGAAGAAAGGAATTTATCAGGTAAGCATAAATTATGTTTTCTTCTGTTAAGTGTGATCAGTCCACGGGTCATCATTACTTCTGGGATACCAATACCAAAGCAAAAGTACACGGATGACGGGAGGGATAGGCAGACTCTTTATACAGAAGGAACCACTGCCTGAAGAACCTTTCTCCCAAAAATAGCCTCCGATGAAGCAAAGGTGTCAAATTTGTAAAATTTGGAAAAAGTATGAAGCGAAGACCAAGTTGCAGCCTTGCAAATCTGTTCAACAGAGGCCTCATTCTTGAAGGCCCAAGTGGAAGCCACAGCTCTAGTAGAATGAGCTGTAATTCTTTCAGGGGGCTGCTGTCCAGCAGTCTCATAAGCTAAACGAATTATGCTACGAAGCCAAAAAGAAAGAGAGGTAGCGGAAGCTTTTTGACCTCTCCTCTGCCCAGAGTAAATGACAAACAGAGAAGACGTTTGTCGGAATTCCTTAGTTGCCTGCAAGTAAAATTTTAGAGCCCGGACTACATCCAGGTTGTGCAGTAGACGTTCCTTCTTTGAAGAAGGATTTGGGCATAAAGAAGGAACAACAATCTCTTGATTGATATTCCTGTTAGTAACTACCTTAGGTAAGAACCCAGGTTTAGTACGCAGGACTACCTTATCCGAATGAAAAATCAAATAAGGAGAATCACAATGTAAGGCTGATAATTCAGAGACTCTTCGAGCCGAGGAAATAGCCATTAAAAATAGAACTTTCCAAGATAACAACTTTATATCAATGGAATGAAGGGGTTCAAACGGAACGCCCTGTAAAACATTAAGAACAAGGTTTAAACTCCATGGTGGAGCAACAGTTTTAAACACAGGCTTAATCCTGGCCAAAGCCTGACAAAAAGCCTGGACGTCAGGAACTTCTGACAGACGTTTGTGTAACAGAATGGACAGAGCTGAGATCTGTCCCTTTAATGAACTAGCAGATAAACCCTTTTCTAAACCTTCTTGTAGAAAACAGAATTTATGTTTACCTGATAAATTACTTTCTCCAACGGTGTGTCCGGTCCACAGCGTCATCCTTACTTGTGGGATATTCTCTTCCCCAACAGGAAATGGCAAAGAGCCCAGCAAAGCTGGTCACATGATCCCTCCTAGGCTCCGCCTACCCCAGTCATTCGACCGACGTTAAGGAGGAATATTTGCATAGGAGAAACCATATGGTACCGTGGTGACTGTAGTTAAAGAAAATAAATTATCAGACCTGATTAAAAAAACCAGGGCGGGCCGTGGACCGGACACACCGTTGGAGAAAGTAATTTATCAGGTAAACATAAATTCTGTTTTCTCCAACATAGGTGTGTCCGGTCCACGGCGTCATCCTTACTTGTGGGAACCAATACCAAAGCTTTAGGACACGGATGAAGGGAGGGAGCAAATCAGGTCACCTAAATGGAAGGCACCACGGCTTGCAAAACCTTTCTCCCAAAAATAGCCTCAGAAGAAGCAAAAGTATCAAACTTGTAAAATTTGGTAAAAGTGTGCAGTGAAGACCAAGTCGCTGCCCTACATATCTGATCAACAGAAGCCTCGTTCTTGAAGGCCCATGTGGAAGCCACAGCCCTAGTGGAATGAGCTGTGATTCTTTCGGGAGGCTGCCGTCCGGCAGTCTCGTAAACCAATCTGATGATGCTTTTAATCCAAAAAGAGAGAGAGGTAGAAGTTGCTTTTTGACCTCTCCTTTTACCAGAATAAACAACAAACAAGGAAGATGTTTGTCTAAAATCCTTTGTAGCATCTAAATAGAATTTTAGAGCGCGAACAACATCCAAATTGTGCAACAAACGTTCCTTCTTTGAAACTGGTTTCGGACACAGAGAAGGTACGATAATCTCCTGGTTAATGTTTTTGTTAGAAACAACTTTTGGAAGAAAACCAGGTTTAGTACGTAAAACCACCTTATCTGCATGGAACACCAGATAAGGAGGAGAACACTGCAGAGCAGATAATTCTGAAACTCTTCTAGCAGAAGAAATTGCAACTAAAAACAAAACTTTCCAAGATAATAACTTAATATCAACGGAATGCAAGGGTTCAAACGGAACCCCCTGAAGAACTGAAAGAACTAAATTGAGACTCCAAGGAGGAGTCAAAGGTTTGTAAACAGGCTTAATTCTAACCAGAGCCTGAACAAAGGCTTGAACATCTGGCACAGCGGCCAGCCTTTTGTGAAGTAACACAGACAAGGCAGAAATCTGTCCCTTCAGGGAACTTGCAGATAATCCTTTTTCCAATCCTTCTTGAAGGAAGGATAGAATCCTAGGAATCTTAACCTTGTCCCAAGGGAATCCTTTAGATTCACACCAACAGATATATTTTTTCCAAATTTTGTGGTAAATCTTTCTAGTTACAGGCTTTCTGGCCTGAACAAGAGTATCGATAACAGAATCTGAGAATCCTCGCTTCGATAAGATCAAGCGTTCAATCTCCAAGCAGTCAGCTGGAGTGAAACCAGATTCGGATGTTCGAACGGACCCTGAACAAGAAGGTCTCGTCTCAAAGGTAGCTTCCAAGGAGGAGCCGATGACATATTCACCAGATCTGCGTACCAAGTCCTGCGTGGCCACGCAGGAGCTATCAAGATCACCGACGCCCTCTCCTGATTGATCCTGGCTACCAGCCTGGGGATGAGAGGAAACGGCGGGAACACATAAGCTAGTTTGAAGGTCCAAGGTGCTACTAGTGCATCCACTAGAGCCGCCTTGGGATCCCTGGATCTGGACCCGTAGCAAGGAACTTTGAAGTTCTGACGAGAGGCCATCAGATCCATGTCTGGAATGCCCCACAGCTGAGTGACTTGGGCAAAGATTTCCGGATGGAGTTCCCACTCCCCCGGATGCAATGTCTGACGACTCAGAAAATCCGCTTCCCAATTTTCCACTCCTGGGATGTGGATAGCAGACAGGTGGCAGGAGTGAGACTCCGCCCATAGAATGATTTTGGTCACTTCTTCCATCGCCAGGGAACTCCTTGTTCCCCCCTGATGGTTGATGTACGCAACAGTTGTCATGTTGTCTGATTGAAACCGTATGAACTTGGCCCTCGCTAGCTGAGGCCAAGCCTTGAGAGCATTGAATATCGCTCTCAGTTCCAGAATATTTATAGGTAGAAGAGATTCTTCCCGAGACCAAAGACCCTGAGCTTTCAGGGATCCCCAGATCGCGCCCCAGCCCATCAGACTGGCGTCGGTCGTGACAATGACCCACTCTGGTCTGCGGAATGTCATCCCTCGTGACAGGTTGTCCAGGGACAGCCACCAACGGAGTGAGTCTCTGGTCCTCTGATTTACTTGTATCTTCGGAGACAAGTCTGTATAGTCCCCATTCCACTGACTGAGCATGCACAGTTGTAATGGTCTTAGATGAATGCGTGCAAAAGGAACTATGTCCATTGCCGCTACCATCAACCCGATCACTTCCATGCACTGAGCTATGGAAGGAAGAGGAACGGAATGGAGTATCCGACAAGAGTCTAGAAGTTTTGTTTTTCTGGCCTCTGTCAGAAAAATCCTCATTTCTAAGGAGTCTATTATTGTTCCCAAGAAGGGAACCCTTGTTGACGGAGATAGAGAACTCTTTTCCACGTTCACTTTCCATCCGTGAGATCTGAGAAAGGCCAGGACAATGTCCGTGTGAGCCTTTGCTTGAGGAAGGGACGACGCTTGAATCAGAATGTCGTCCAAGTAAGGTACTACAGCAATGCCCCTTGGTCTTAGCACAGCTAGAAGGGACCCTAGTACCTTTGTGAAAATCCTTGGAGCAGTGGCTAATCCGAAAGGAAGCGCCACAAACTGGTAATGTTTGTCCAGGAATGCGAACCTCAGGAACCGATGATGTTCCTTGTGGATAGGAATATGTAGATACGCATCCTTTAAATCCACCGTGGTCATGAATTGACCTTCCTGGATGGAAGGAAGAATAGTTCGAATGGTTTCCATCTTGAACGATGGAACCTTGAGAAACTTGTTTAAGATCTTGAGATCTAAGATTGGTCTGAACGTTCCCTCTTTTTTGGGAACTATAAACAGATTGGAGTAGAACCCCATCCCTTG
Source organism: Bombina bombina (assembly GCF_027579735.1). Classification (NCBI taxonomy): domain Eukaryota; kingdom Metazoa; phylum Chordata; class Amphibia; order Anura; family Bombinatoridae; genus Bombina; species Bombina bombina. Next base: position 1,155,680,913 of record NC_069501.1, on the reverse strand, counting down.
TTCTCTTAATGGAACGGGATGAATCACTCCCATTTCTAACAGGTCTTCTACACAATGTAAGAATGCCTGTCTTTTTATGTGGTCTGAAGACAACTGAGACCTGTGGAACCTCCCCCTTGGGGGAAGTCCCTTGAATTCCAGAAGATAACCTTGGGAGACTATTTCTAGCGCCCAAGGATCCAGAACATCTCTTGCCCAAGCCTGAGCGAAGAGAGAGAGTCTGCCCCCCACCAGATCCGGTCCCGGATCGGGGGCCAACATTTCATGCTGTCTTGGTAGCAGTGGCAGGTTTCTTGGCCTGCTTTCCCTTGTTCCAGCCTTGCATTGGTCTCCAAGCTGGCTTGGCTTGAGAAGTATTACCCTCTTGCTTAGAGGACGTAGCACTTTGGGCTGATCCGTTTCTACGAAAGGGACGAAAATTAGGTTTATTTTTTGCCTTGAAAGGCCGATCCTGAGGAAGGGCGTGGCCCTTACCCCCAGTGATATCCGAGATAATCTCTTTCAAGTCAGGGCCAAACAGCGTTTTCCCCTTGAAAGGAATGTTAAGTAGCTTGTTCTTGGAAGACGCATCAGCCGACCAAGATTTCAACCAAAGCGCTCTGCGCGCCACAATAGCAAACCCAGAATTCTTAGCCGCTAACCTAGCCAATTGCAAAGTGGCGTCTAGGGTGAAAGAATTAGCCAATTTGAGAGCATTGATTCTGTCCATAATCTCCTCAGGAGGAGAATCACTGTCGACCGCCTTTATCAGCTCATCGAACCAGAAACATGCGGCTGTAGCGACAGGGACAATGCATGAAATTGGTTGTAGAAGGTAACCCTGCTGAACAAACATCTTTTTAAGCAAACCTTCTAATTTTTTATCCATAGGATCTTTGAAAGCACAACTATCCTCTATGGGTATAGTGGTGCGTTTGTTTAAAGTGGAAACCGCTCCCTCGACCTTGGGGACTGTCTGCCATAAGTCCTTTCTGGGGTCGACCATAGGAAATAATTTTTTAAATATGGGGGGAGGGACGAAAGGAATACCGGGCCTTTCCCATTCTTTATTAACAATGTCCGCCACCCGCTTGGGTATAGGAAAAGCTTCTGGGAGCCCCGGCACCTCTAGGAACTTGTCCATTTTACATAGTTTCTCTGGGATGACCAACTTGTCACAATCATCCAGAGTGGATAATACCTCATTAAGCAGAATGCGGAGATGTTCCAACTTAAATTTAAAAGCAATCACATCAGGTTCAGCTTGTTGAGAAATGTTCCCTGAATCAGTAATTTCTCCCTCAGACAAAACCTCCCTGGCCCCATCAGACTGAGTTAGGGGCCCTTCAGAAATATTAATATCAGCGTCGTCATGCTCTTCAGTATCTAAAACAGAGCAGTCGCGCTTACGCTGATAAGTGTTCATTTTGGCTAAAATGTTTTTGACAGAATTATCCATTACAGCCGTTAATTGTTGCATAGTAAGGAGTATTGGCGCGCTAGATGTACTAGGGGCCTCCTGAGTGGGCAAGACTCGTGTAGACGAAGGAGGGAATGATGCAGTACCATGCTTACTCCCCTCACTTGAGGAATCATCTTGGGCATCATTGTCATTGTCACATAAATCACATTTATTTAAATGAATAGGAATTCTGGCTTCCCCACATTCAGAACACAGTCTATCTGGTAGTTCAGACATGTTAAACAGGCATAAACTTGATAACAAGTACAAAAAACGTTTTAAAATAAAACCGTTACTGTCACTTTAAATTTTAAACTGAACACACTTTATTACTGCAAATGCGAAAAAACATGAAGGAATTGTTCAAAATTTACCAAATTTTCACCACAGTGTCTTAAAGCCTTAAAAGTATTGCACACCAAATTTGGAAGCTTTAACCCTTAAAATAACGGAACCGGAGCCGTTTTGAACTTTAACCCCTTTACAGTCCCTGGTATCTGCTTTGCTGAGACCCAACCAAGCCCCAAGGGGAATACGATACCAAATGACGCCTTCAGAAAGTCTTTTCTAAGTATCAGAGCTCCTCTCACATGCGACTGCATGCCATGCCTCTCAAAAACAAGTGCGCAACACCGGCGCGAAAATGAGGCTCTGCCTATGCTTTGGGAAAGCCCCTAAAGAATAAGGTGTCTAAAACAGTGCCTGCCGATATTATTATATCAAAATACCCAGATAAAATGATTCCTCAAGGCTAAATATGTGTTAATAATCAATCGATTTAGCCCAAAAAAAGTCTACAGTCTTAATAAGCCCTTTTTGAAGCCCTTATTTACAATCGTAATAAACATGGCTTACCGGATCCCAGAGGGAAAATGACAGCTTCCAGCATTACATCGTCTTGTTAGAATGTGTCATACCTCAAGCAGCAAGAGACTGCTCACTGTTCCCCCAACTGAAGTTAATTGCTCTCAACAGTCCTGTGTGGAACAGCCATGGATTTTAGTGACGGTTGCTAAAATCATTTTCCTCATACAAACAGAAATCTTCATCTCTTTTCTGTTTCTGAGTAAATAGTACATACCAGCACTATTTCAAAATAACAAACTCTTGATTGAATAATAAAAACTACAGTTAAACACTAAAAAACTCTAAGCCATCTCCGTGGAGATGTTGCCTGTACAACGGCAAAGAGAATGACTGGGGTAGGCGGAGCCTAGGAGGGATCATGTGACCAGCTTTGCTGGGCTCTTTGCCATTTCCTGTTGGGGAAGAGAATATCCCACAAGTAAGGATGACGCCGTGGACCGGACACACCTATGTTGGAGAAAAGACAATATCCTAGGAATCCTAACCTTACTCCAAGAGTAACCTTTGGATTCACACCAATGTAGGTATTTACGCCATATCTTATGGTAAATCTTTCTGGTAACAGGTTTCCTAGTCTGTATTAAGGTACTAATAACTGACTCAGAAAACCCACGTCTTGATAAAATTAAGCGTTCAATTTCCAAGCAGTCAGCTTCAGAGAAGTTAGATTTTGATGTTTGAAGGGACCCTGTATCAGAAGGTCCTGTTTCAGAGGTAGAGACCAAGGCGGACAGGATGACATGTCCACCAGGTCTGCATACCAAGTCCTGCGTGGCCACGCAGGTGCTATTAGAATCACTGATGCTCTCTCTTGTTTGATTCTGGCTATCAATCGAGGAAGCAACGGGAAGGGTGGAAACACGTAAGCCATCCTGAAGTCCCAAGGTGCTGTCAGAGCATCTATCAGGACTGCTCCTGGATCCCTGGATCTGGACCCGTAACGAGGAAGCTTGGCGTTCTGTCGAGACACCATGAGATCTATCTCTGGTTTGCCCCAACGTCGAAGTATTTGGGCAAAGACCTCCGGATGAAGTTCCCACTCCCCCGGATGAAAAGTCTGACGACTTAAGAAATCCGCCTCCCAGTTCTCCACTCCCGGGATGTGGATTGCTGACAGGTGGCAAGAGTGAGACTCTGCCCAGCGAATTATCTTTGATACTTCCATCATAGCTAGGGAGCTTCTTGTCCCTCCCTGATGGTTGATGTAAGCTACAGTCGTGATGTTGTCCGACTGAAACCTGATGAACCCCCGAGTTGTCAACTGGGGCCAAGCCAGGAGGGCATTGAGAACTGCTCTCAATTCCAGAATGTTTATTGGCAGGAGACTCTCCTCCTGACTCCATAGTCCCTGAGCCTTCAGGGAATTCCAGACGGCACCCCAACCTAGAAGGCTGGCGTCTGTTGTTACAATTGTCCAGTCTGGTCTGCTGAATGGCATCCCCCTGGACAGGTGTGGCCGAGAAAGCCACCATAGAAGAGAATTTCTGGTCTCTTGATCCAGATTCAGAGAAGGGGATAAGTCTGAGTAATCCCCATTCCACTGACCTAGCATGCACAGTTGCAGTGGTCTGAGGTGTAAGCGTGCAAAGGGTACTATGTCCATTGCCGCTACCATTAAGCCGATTACCTCCATACATTGAGCCACTGACGGGTGTTGAATGGAATGAAGAGTGCGGCAAGCACTTTGAAGTCTTGATAGCCTGTCCTCTGTCAGGTAAATCTTCATTTCTACAGAATCTATAAGAGTCCCCAGGAAGGGAACTCTTGTGAGTGGAACGAGTGAACTTTTCTTTTCGTTCACCTTCCATCCATGTGACCTTAGAAATGCCAGCACTAACTCTGTATGAGATTTGGCAGTTTGAAAGCTTGAAGCTTGTATCAGAATGTCGTCTAGGTATGGAGCTACCGAGATTCCCCGCGGTCTTAGTACCGCCAGAAGAGCACCCAGAACCTTTGTGAAGATTCTTGGCGCTGTAGCCAATCCGAATGGAAGAGCCACAAACTGGTAATGCCTGTCTAGGAAGGCAAACCTTAGGTACCGGTAATGATCTTTGTGAATCGGTATGTGCAGGTAAGCATCTTTTAAATCTACAGTGGTCATGTACTGACCCTCTTGGATCATAGGTAAAATTGTCCGAATAGTCTCCATCTTGAACGATGGAACTCTTAGGAATTTGTTTAGGATCTTTAAGTCCAGGATTGGTCTGAAAGTTCCCTCTTTTTTGGGAACCACAAACAGATTTGAGTAAAACCCCTGTCCCTGTTCCGATCGTGGAACTGGATGGATTACTCCCATTAACAAGAGCTCTTGTACGCAGCGTAGAAAAGCCTCTTTCTTTGTCTGGATTGTTGACAATCTTGACAGATGAAATCTCTCTCTTGGAGGAGAGTATTTGAAGTCCAGAAGGTATCCCTGAGATATTATCTCTAGCGCCCAGGGATCCTGAACATCTCTTGCCCAAGCCTGGGCGAAGAGAGAAAGTCTGCCCCCCACTAGATCCGATCCCGGATCGGGGGCCCTCAATTCATGCTGTTTTGGGGGCAGCAGCAGGTTTCCTAGTCTGCTTGCCCTTGTTCCAGGACTGGTTAGGTTTCCAGCCTTGTCTGTAGCGAGCAACAGCTCCTTCCTGTTTTGGTGCAGAGGAAGTTGATGCTGCTCCTGCTTTGAAATTACGAAAGGAACGAAAACTAGACTGTCTAGTCTTGGCTTTGGCTTTGTCCTGAGGCAGGGCATGGCCTTTACCTCCTGTAATGTCAGCGATAATCTCTTTCAACCCGGGCCCGAATAAGGTCTGCCCTTTGAAAGGTATATTAAGCAATTTAGACTTAGAAGTAACATCAGCTGACCAGGATTTTAGCCACAGCGCCCTGCGTGCCTGAATGGCGAATCCTGAATTCTTCGCCGTAAGTTTAGTAAGATGTACTACGGCCTCCGAAATGAATGAATTAGCTAGTTTAAGGACTCTAAGCCTGTCCGTAATGTCGTCCAGAGTAGCTGAACCAATGTTCTCTTCCAGAGACTCAATCCAGAATGCCGCTGCAGCCGTGATCGGCGCAATGCATGCAAGGGGTTGCAATATAAAACCTTGTTGAACAAACATTTTCTTAAGGTAACCCTCTAACTTTTTATCCATTGGATCTGAAAAAGCACAGCTATCCTCCACCGGGATAGTGGTACGCTTAGCTAAAGTAGAAACTGCTCCCTCCACCTTAGGGACCGTTTGCCATAAGTCCCTTGTGGTGGCGTCTATTGGAAACATTTTTCTAAATATCGGAGGGGGTGAGAACGGCACACCGGGTCTATCCCACTCCTTAGTAACAATTTCAGTAAGTCTCTTAGGTATAGGAAAAACCTCAGTACTCGTCGGTACCGCAAAATATTTATCCAACCTACACATTTTCTCTGGTATTGCAACTGTGTTACAATCATTCAGAGCCGCTAACACCTCCCCTAGTAATACACGGAGGTTTTCCAGTTTAAATTTAAAATTTGAAATATCTGAATCCAGTCTGTTTGGATCAGAACCGTCACCCACAGAATGAAGTTCTCCGTCCTCATGTTCTGCCACCTGTGACGCAGTGTCTGACATGGCCCTAATATTATCAGCGCACTCTGTTCTCACCCCAGAGTGATCACGCTTACCTCTTAGTTCTGGTAATTTAGCCAAAACTTCAGTCATAACAGTAGCCATATCCTGTAATGTGATTTGTAATGGCCGCCCAGCTGTACTCGGCGCTACAATATCACGCACCTCCCTCTGAGCGGGAGATGTAGGTACTGACACGTGAGGCGAGTTAGTCGGCATAACTCTCCCCTCGTTGTTTGGTGAAATTTGTTCAATTTGTACAGATTGATTTTTATTTAAAGTAGCATCAATACAGTTAGTACATAAATTTCTATTGGGCTCCACTTTGGCATTGCAACAAATGACACAGGTATCATCTTCTGAATCAGACATGTTTAACACACTAGCAAATAAACTTGCAACTTGGAAATACAATTCAAATAGAATAATATTAAAACGTACTGTGCCTTTAAGAAGCACAGAAGATCTATGACAGTTAAAAATTAATAAATTGAAACAGTTATAGCCTCAATCCTTGTAAACAACACAACTTTAGCAAAGGTTTAATCCCATTAGCAAAGATAACAATTTCTGAAAGCAGGAAACAAATTACAGAATAAAAGTTTTTATTTCAGTCAAACTATAATTCTCACAGCTCTGCTGAGAGAAATTACCTCCCTCAAAATAAGTTTTGAAGACCCCTGAGCTCTGTAGAGATGAACCAGATCATGCAGGGAATACAATGAGTTGCTGACTGAAATATTTGATGCATAGTAAAAGCGCCCCTCCCCCACACACACAGCAGTGAGGGAGAACAGAAACTGACAGAAAAAACAGATTTAAGCAACTGCCAAGTGGAAAAATGGTGCCCAAACATTTATTCACTCAGTACCTCAGCAAATGAAAACGATTTTACATTCCAGCAAAAACGTTAAACATAATCTCTAGTTATTAAACAGCTTTATGTCTTTCTTACAGTGTAATTCTAGTGAAGTACCATTCTCCCAGAATACTGAAGTGTAAAGTATACATACATGACATTATATCGGTATGGCAGGATTTTCTCATCAATTCCATTGTCAGAAAATAAAAACTGCTACATACCTCTATGCAGATTCATCTGCCCGCTGTCCCCTGATCTGAAGTTTACCTCACTCCTCAGATGGCCGAGAACAGCAATATGATCTTAACTACTCCGGCTAAAATCATAGCAAAACTCTGGTAGATTCTTCCTCAAACTCTGCCAGAGAGGTAATAACACACTCCGGTGCTATTTTAAAATAACAAACTTTTGATTGAAGATATAAAACTAAGTATAATCACCATAGTCCTCTCACACGACCTATCTAGTTGCTGGGTGCAAGAGAATGACTGGGAGTGACGTAGAGGGGAGGAGCTATATGCAGCTCTGCTGGGTGAATCCTCTTGCACTTCCTGTAGGGGAGCAGTTAATATCCCAGAAGTAATGATGACCCGTGGACTGATCACACTTAACAGAAGAAAATGCAAATGTTTTTCACCTTAGATAAACTATTAAGCAGTAACAAGCAATAAATCATTGTCCTTATTTGTATGGAAACTGCACTATATTTTAAAATGTTATGTATGTTTTTGACCCTTTGATGCAATCTTTTTTGACACATACCAGCTGTAAAAACAATTGATTTATGAATAGATTAGTAATTGCACTAATCTTTTGATTTAGTTTGTAGCAGTTTTCCTCTTGCTCTGCTAGTCATCTGAAACTTTTGCCGGCTCATCTTACCAAGTGCTGAGCTGTCATGCAGGATAAGAATTCTATGATGACTGTTGAACTTGTATTAATATGGAGTAGTTTTGTGATTCTAGACAGCAGACAAAAGTCTATAATGTGCTGACAATATGTAAATCTGTTCCTTGCTGAGATGAGTCGTCCAATGTCGGATTCTTGTTTCTCTTGCCTTGTTCTGTCTTTTATCTCAGTCCTGTTAAGAGTTCATTTTCTGTCACAGTATTATAATATTTTTTTTATTTTAGTACGCTATGTTTTTTTTTTTTGTTTTTTTTTTTTTAACTATTACCCAAGAATGGTGTTCAAGACTATTATTAGTTAGCTGTCATGATATTGCCTTAGAATAATACCTATACTTATATACCTATAGCACCCCTTGCTCCCCGCTTCACTGACTTTCTGGTTAGTATATGCAAATGAGTTTATTTTAATGTTTTCATTATACCTATTGTTACTCAGTTGTTTAATAGTTTGGAAAATGAGGAGCTTAGTTAGTTTTACAAATAGGAGTAGTTTTGCAATGCTATATTATTCCCCTTTAAATGCGGTGCTAGTAGTACAAATAGGGATATCTCGTCAAACTTAATGTGACAGGTACCACGCCCCTTTATATGCAAACCACGCCCCTTTATAGGCAAATCCCCGCCCCTTTATAGGCAGATCCCCGCCCCTTTATATGCAGATCCCCGCCCCTTTATATGCAGATCCCCGCCCACTCTCCTCCCAATATTTCCACCCTAGCCGCCCACTATTTTCCATATTTTACGCCCCTTTTATGGCTTCTTCTAAGAGCATTTTAACATTTATTTTAATGTTAAAAACAGAATTTATGTTTACCTGATAAATTACTTTCTCCAACGGTGTGTCCGGTCCACGGCGTCATCCTTACTTGTGGGATATTCTCTTCCCCAACAGGAAATGGCAAAGAGCCCAGCAAAGCTGGTCACATGATCCCTCCTAGGCTCCGCCTACCCCAGTCATTCGACCGACGTTAAGGAGGAATATTTGCATAGGAGAAACCATATGGTACCGTGGTGACTGTAGTTAAAGAAAATAAATTATCAGACCTGATTAAAAAAACCAGGGCGGGCCGTGGACCGGACACACCGTTGGAGAAAGTAATTTATCAGGTAAACATAAATTCTGTTTTCTCCAACATAGGTGTGTCCGGTCCACGGCGTCATCCTTACTTGTGGGAACCAATACCAAAGCTTTAGGACACGGATGAAGGGAGGGAGCAAATCAGGTCACCTAAATGGAAGGCACCACGGCTTGCAAAACCTTTCTCCCAAAAATAGCCTCAGAAGAAGCAAAAGTATCAAACTTGTAAAATTTGGTAAAAGTGTGCAGTGAAGACCAAGTCGCTGCCCTACATATCTGATCAACAGAAGCCTCGTTCTTGAAGGCCCATGTGGAAGCCACAGCTCTAGTGGAATGAGCTGTGATTCTTTCGGGAGGCTGCCGTCCGGCAGTCTCGTAAGCCAATCTGATGATGCTTTTAATCCAAAAAGAGAGAGAGGTAGAAGTTGCTTTTTGACCTCTCCTTTTACCGGAATAAACAACAAACAAGGAAGATGTTTGTCTAAAATCCTTTGTAGCATCTAAATAGAATTTTAGAGCGCGAACAACATCCAAATTGTGCAACAAACGTTCCTTCTTTGAAACTGGTTTCGGACACAGAGAAGGTACGATAATCTCCTGGTTAATGTTTTTGTTAGAAACAACTTTTGGAAGAAAACCAGGTTTAGTACGTAAAACCACCTTATCTGCATGGAACACCAGATAAGGAGGAGAACACTGCAGAGCAGATAATTCTGAAACTCTTCTAGCAGAAGAAATTGCAACTAAAAACAAAACTTTCCAAGATAATAACTTAATATCAACGGAATGCAAGGGTTCAAACGGAACCCCCTGAAGAACTGAAAGAACTAAATTGAGACTCCAAGGAGGAGTCAAAGGTTTGTAAACAGGCTTAATTCTAACCAGAGCCTGAACAAAGGCTTGAACATCTGGCACAGCGGCCAGCTTTTTGTGAAGTAACACAGACAAGGCAGAAATCTGTCCCTTCAGGGAACTTGCAGATAATCCTTTTTCCAATCCTTCTTGAAGGAAGGATAGAATCCTAGGAATCTTAACCTTGTCCCAAGGGAATCCTTTAGATTCACACCAACAGATATATTTTTTCCAAATTTTGTGGTAAATCTTTCTAGTTACAGGCTTTCTGGCCTGAACAAGAGTATCGATAACAGAATCTGAGAATCCTCGCTTCGATAAGATCAAGCGTTCAATCTCCAAGCAGTCAGCTGGAGTGAAACCAGATTCGGATGTTCGAACGGACCCTGAACAAGAAGGTCTCGTCTCAAAGGTAGCTTCCAAGGAGGAGCCGATGACATATTCACCAGATCTGCGTACCAAGTCCTGCGTGGCCACGCAGGAGCTATCAAGATCACCGACGCCCTCTCCTGATTGATCCTGGCTACCAGCCTGGGGATGAGAGGAAACGGCGGGAACACATAAGCTAGTTTGAAGGTCCAAGGTGCTACTAGTGCATCCACTAGAGCCGCCTTGGGATCCCTGGATCTGGACCCGTAGCAAGGAACTTTGAAGTTCTGACGAGAGGCCATCAGATCCATGTCTGGAATGCCCCACAGCTGAGTGACTTGGGCAAAGATTTCCGGATGGAGTTCCCACTCCCCCGGATGCAATGTCTGACGACTCAGAAAATCCGCTTCCCAATTTTCCACTCCTGGGATGTGGATAGCAGACAGGTTGCAGGAGTGAGACTCCGCCCATAGAATGATTTTGGTCACTTCTTCCATCGCCAGGGAACTCCTTGTTCCCCAATGATGGTTGATGTACGCAACAGTTGTCATGTTGTCTGATTGAAACCGTATGAACTTGGCCCTCGCTAGCTGAGGCCAAGCCTTGAGAGCATTGAATATCGCTCTCAGTTCCAGAATATTTATCGGTAGAAGAGATTCTTCCCGAGACCAAAGACCCTGAGCTTTCAGGGATCCCCAGACCGCGCCCCAGCCCATCAGACTGGCGTCGGTCGTGACAATGACCCACTCTGGTCTGCGGAATGTCATCCCTCGTGACAGGTTGTCCAGGGACAGCCACCAACGGAGTGAGTCTCTGGTCCTCTGATTTACTTGTATCTTTGGAGACAAGTCTGTATAGTCCCCATTCCACTGACTGAGCATGCACAGTTGTAATGGTCTTAGATGAATGCGTGCAAAAGGAACTATGTCCATTGCCGCTACCATCAACCCGATCACTTCCATGCACTGAGCTATGGAAGGAAGAGGAACGGAATGAAGTATCCGACAAGAGTCTAGAAGTTTTGTTTTTCTGGCCTCTGTCAGAAAAATCCTCATTTCTAAGGAGTCTATTATTGTTCCCAAGAAGGGAACCCTTGTTGACGGAGATAGAGAACTCTTTTCCACGTTCACTTTCCATCCGTGAGATCTGAGAAAGGCCAGGACAATGTCCGTGTGAGCCTTTGCTTGAGGAAGGGACGACGCTTGAATCAGAATGTCGTCCAAGTAAGGTACTACAGCAATGCCCCTTGGTCTTAGCACAGCTAGAAGGGACCCTAGTACCTTTGTGAAAATCCTTGGAGCAGTGGCTAATCCGAAAGGAAGCGCCACGAACTGGTAATGTTTGTCCAGGAATGCGAACCTCAGGAACCGATGATGTTCCTTGTGGATAGGAATATGTAGATACGCATCCTTTAAATCCACCGTGGTCATGAATTGACCTTCCTGGATGGAAGGAAGAATAGTTCGAATGGTTTCCATCTTGAACGATGGAACCTTGAGAAACTTGTTTAAGATCTTGAGATCTAAGATTGGTCTGAACGTTCCCTCTTTTTTGGGAACTATAAACAGATTGGAGTAGAACCCCATCCCTTGTTCTCTTAATGGAACGGGATGAATCACTCCCATTTTTAACAGGTCTTCTACACAATGTAAGAATGCCTGTCTTTTTATGTGGTCTGAAGACAACTGAGACCTGTGGAACCTCCCCCTTGGGGGAAGTCCCTTGAATTCCAGAAGATAACCTTGGGAGACTATTTCTAGCGCCCAAGGATCCAGAACATCTCTTGCCCAAGCCTGAGCGAAGAGAGAGAGTCTGCCCCCCACCAGATCCGGTCCCGGATCGGGGGCCAACATTTCATGCTGTCTTGGTAGCAGTGGCAGGTTTCTTGGCCTGCTTTCCCTTGTTCCAGCCTTGCATTGGTCTCCAAGCTGGCTTGGCTTGAGAAGTATTACCCTCTTGCTTAGAGGACGTAGCACTTTGGGCTGGTCCGTTTCTACGAAAGGGACGAAAATTAGGTTTATTTTTTGCCTTGAAAGGCCGATCCTGAGGAAGGGCGTGGCCCTTACCCCCAGTGATATCCGAGATAATCTCTTTCAAGTCAGGGCCAAACAGCGTTTTCCCCTTGAAAGGAATGTTAAGTAGCTTGTTCTTGGAAGACGCATCAGCCGACCAAGATTTCAACCAAAGCGCTCTGCGCGCCACAATAGCAAACCCAGAATTCTTGGCCGCTAACCTAGCCAATTGCAAAGTGGCGTCTAGGGTGAAAGAATTAGCCAATTTGAGAGCATTGATTCTGTCCATAATCTCCTCATAAGGAGGAGAATCACTGTCGACCGCCTTTATCAGCTCATCGAACCAGAAACATGCGGCTGTAGCGACAGGGACAATGCATGAAATTGGTTGTAGAAGGTAACCCTGCTGAACAAACATCTTTTTAAGCAAACCTTCTAATTTTTTATCCATAGGATCTTTGAAAGCACAACTATCCTCTATGGGTATAGTGGTGCGTTTGTTTAAAGTGGAAACCGCTCCCTCGACCTTGGGGACTGTCTGCCATAAGTCCTTTCTGGGGTCGACCATAGGAAACAATTTTTTAAATATGGGGGGAGGGACGAAAGGAATACCGGGCCTTTCCCATTCTTTATTAACAATATCCGCCACCCGCTTGGGTATAGGAAAAGCTTCTGGGAGCCCCGGCACCTCTAGGAACTTGTCCATTTTACATAGTTTCTCTGGGATGACCAACTTGTCACAATCATCCAGAGTGGATAATACCTCCTTAAGCAGAATGCGGAGATGTTCCAACTTAAATTTAAATGCAATCACATCAGGTTCAGCTTGTTGAGAAATGTTCCCTGAATCAGTAATTTCTCCCTCAGACAAAACCTCCCTGGCCCCATCAGACTGAGTTAGGGGCCCTTCAGAAATATTAATATCAGCGTCGTCATGCTCTTCAGTATCTAAAACAGAGCAGTCGCGCTTACGCTGATAAGTGTTCATTTTGGCTAAAATGTTTTTGACAGAATTATCCATTACAGCCGTTAATTGTTGCATAGTAAGGAGTATTGGCGCGCTAGATGTACTAGGGGCCTCCTGAGTGGGCAAGACTCGTGTAGACGAAGGAGGGAATGATGCAGTACCATGCTTACTCCCCTCACTTGAGGAATCATCTTGGGCATCATTGTCATTGTCACATAAATCACATTTATTTAAATGAATAGGGATTCTGGCTTCCCCACATTCAGAACACAGTCTATCTGGTAGTTCAGACATGTTAAACAGGCATAAACTTGATAACAAGTACAAAAAACGTTTTAAAATAAAACCGTTACTGTCACTTTAAATTTTAAACTGAACACACTTTATTACTGCAAATGCGAAAAAACATGAAGGAATTGTTCAAAATTCACCAAATTTTCACCACAGTGTCTTAAAGCTTTAAAAGTATTGCACACCAAATTTGGAAGCTTTAACCCTTAAAATAACGGAACCGGAGCCGTTTTGAACTATAACCCCTTTACAGTCCCTGGTATCTGCTTTGCTGAGACCCAACCAAGCCCCAAGGGGAATACGATACCAAATGACGCCTTCAGAAAGTCTTTTCTAAGTATCAAAGCTCCTCTCACATGCGACTGCATGCCATGCCTCTCAAAAACAAGTGCGCAACACCGGCGCGAAAATGAGGTTCTGCCTATGCTTTGGGAAAGCCCCTAAAGAATAAGGTGTCTAAAACAGTGCCTGCCGATATTATTATATCAAAATACCCAGATAAAATGATTCCTCAAGGCTAAATATGTGTTAATAATCAATCGATTTAGCCCATAAAAAGTCTACAGTCTTAATAAGCCCTTTTTGAAGCCCTTATTTACAATCGTAATAAACATGGCTTACCGGATCCCAGAGGGAAAATGACAGCTTCCAGCACTACATCGTCTTGTTAGAATGTGTCATACCTCAAGCAGCAAGAGACTGCTCACTGTTCCCCCAACTGAAGTTAATTGCTCTCAACAGTCCTGTGTGGAACAGCCATGGATTTTAGTGACGGTTGCTAAAATCATTTTCCTCATACAAACAGAAATCTTCATCTCTTTTCTGTTTCTGAGTAAATAGTACATACCAGCACTATTTCAAAATAACAAACTCTTGATTGAATAATAAAAACTACAGTTAAACACTAAAAAACTCTAAGCCATCTCCGTGGAGATGTTGCCTGTACAACGGCAAAGAGAATGACTGGGGTAGGCGGAGCCTAGGAGGGATCATGTGACCAGCTTTGCTGGGCTCTTTGCCATTTCCTGTTGGGGAAGAGAATATCCCACAAGTAAGGATGACGCCGTGGACCGGACACACCTATGTTGGAGAAATAATTCCCTTTTATGGCTTCTTTTAAGAGCATTTTAACATTTATTTTAATGTTAAAATAATAAACAATATAATTTTATTTTAAATAGTGTTGTGTTAATGTTTTATGTATCATTTAACTGATATTTTGTAACATTTCAATGAATTTAAATTTAAAACAAAACAAAAAACAAACAAATCAGAACACATTTTAATTCAATGTATTCCTAATAAGGCTATTAAGAAAAAAAAAAGATACAAAATATCTTCTCTGCGTAATGTCCGAGGGCATTACGCAGAGAAGATATAAAATAGATATCTTCTCTGCGTAATGGGGCTCGATCATTAGACAGAGAAGATATTTTGTATCTTTCTTAATTAACCAAAAGTTGTTAAGCTATACAGTCTTTTTGAATCTAAAAAGTGTTCAACATGCAGTTGTCTGATACATGCTGGAGAAAATATGAGCTAATTCACATATCTCTTACACAGACAGAAGTATTCTCCCTGCAAAAACTGCTGACTGTAGATAATGTGTGCTAATCCACACAGCTCTTGCACAGAAGCATTCCCCCACCCCCTGCACAACCCCTCCCAATTAAAAAAAAAAAACCTCCCACATAGACACACCTCTTTTTAGTATAATTTCTTGTATCAAATTTATACTGATTCTACATGCACTTAATATTAAAAGCAAATACATTTTATTTCTTCTTTTCACATTCTTTGTGAAATGCTATGATCAACACATGTCTAAAATTAGATAGGGTTGTTAAACACTGTCAAATGTTTATTTCAACATTCCTCCATGCTTTAAAATGACCACAGGTCACACAGGTCAGTGCAAGTGACAAAAAGATAATGTTTACATCTTTTTTTTTAAGAATAGCCTCGGTTTACTCATGAAAAGGTTATGACCAACACATATCTTTTTTTTTTAAGAATAGCCTCTGTTTACTCATGAAAAGTCACAATGAATGTGTAAAACAAGCACTAAAAGCCTCTACTAGTGGTGAGTTCAAATTGTTGGGGTCTCTTGTTATTTTGTATTTACTTAGAATTAAAAGCACAATACTTTACAATTATATCTTTTTTCCACTAGTCTCATCACGCTCCAGAAGTAAACAAACACACCCCATTTCATCTGTGGCTTCTAGAAAATCTATAGCTGTAGAAGACATCATAACCACCATTGATGATGATGATGAAAAGTCTCCAACAGCAGTACCCACACATTGCAGAGCCAAGGGTTTTTCTAACAATCCAAAAAAATCTTTGAATTCTCTACAATTACCAGGTTTGGGACAGAAAACACAACACACAAACACAACTAAGAAATCATGTGTTAAAAGAAAACCTAGTGGTGAGAATAATGCTCAAAATACAAAAAAAAGAACATAGTAACATAGTAGATAAGGTTGAAAAAAGACTGAAGTCCATCGAGTTCAACCTATACAAATCTAAAATACTTACAAAAAGCTCCAGTTAAGCTTAAATAACCCCATTAAAATGTGACCCATTTAATACTAGCAATCATATCCATGAATTTTGTTTATATACAGAAATTTATCCAGACTATTTTTAAATGAATCTATGGTATTGGCATTCACTACCTCCTTTGGTAATGAGTTCCACAATTTTATTGCTCTTACAGTGAAAAAACGTTTCCGTTGCAGGAGATTAAATCTCCTTTCCTCCAACCTTAAATTATGACCTCTTGTCAGAAACAATTTTCTTGGAATAAAAAGAGCTTCTGCCATCTCTGTATATGGGCCTTAAATATATTTATATAAAGTAATCATGTCACCTCTCAAGCGCCTTTTTTCTAAAGAGAACAGACCCAGTTTGGCTAGCCTCTCCTCATAGGTTAATTTCTCCAATCCCCTTATTAGCTTTGTGGCCCTTCTCTGAACTTTTTCTAGTTCTGCAATATCTTTTTTAGCAATCGGTCCCCAGAACTGCACTCCAAACTCAAGGTGAGGTCTTACCAGGGCTTTATATAATGACAGAATTATGCTTTCCTCCCTTGAATCAATGCCTCTTTTAATACATGCTAGTATCTTATTAGCCTTTGAAGCCGCTGCCCTGCATTGTGCATTCATCTTTAGCTTGTTATCTATTACTACTCCCAAATCCCTTTCCTCCTGTGTTTGGCTAAGTCTTGTCCCATTTAAAAAATACGTAGCCTGCTTATTTTTACTTCCAAAATGTAGAACCTTACATTTTTCCGTATTAAATCTCATTTTCCATTCACTTGCCCATAGTTCTAATTTTAGCAAATCCCTTTGTAAAGAGAGTTCGTCCTGCTCTGACCTAATGACCTTACTTAACTTAGTATCATCTGCAAAAATAGAGATGTCGCTATTTAATCCTTGCTCCAAGTCATTTATAAAAATATTAAAAAGAACAGGGCCCAGTACTGATCCCTGGGGGACGCCACTGATTACCTTTGTCCAATCTGAGTATGATCCATTTACTACTACTCGTTGCTCCCTATCTTTTATCCAGTTATTTTTCCATGAGCTAACATTTTCAGCTATTCCCAGTCCCTTAATTTTGTGCATTAATCTCTCATGTGGCACTGTATCAAATGCCTTTGCAAAATCTAAGTATATCACATCAACTGATTCCCCTTTATCTATATTTTTACTTACTTCCTCGTAGAATCTAATTAGATTAGTTTGACATGATCTATTTCTCCTAAAGCCATGCTGATTAGAACTCATAATCTTGTTTACACAAATATGCTCATCAATATAATCCCTTATAATCCCTTCAAATATCTTCCCCACTATTGATGTCAGACTAACTGGTCTATAGCTTCCTAGATCATCCCTGCTTCCCTTTTTGAAGAGTGGCACCACATCAGCTTTACGCCAATCCTGGGGTACCATGCCTGAGGATAATGAGTCTTGAAAAATTAAGAGTAAAGGTTTGTCTATAACAGTGCTAAGTTCACTTAACACCCTTGGGTGTATTCCATCTGGGCCTGGAGTTTTATTTACCTTAATATTTTTTAGTTTTTTCCTGATATCCTCTAAACAAAACCCAGTTAGTGGTATGGACTGGCATGTTCTATTCTGTTCCAAAGTATCATTCAATGGTTCCTCTCTTGTGTATACTGAAGAAAAAAACTGGTTTAGTACCTCAGCCTTCTCCCTGTCATTATTTATCATTATTTAGTAAAAAATTCTGGTAATATCTTAAAACCTGTTGTTCCACTGCAGGATATCACAAACACAGTAAAAAAGAACACATGTTTCAGCGTAGGGGCTCCACGGATATGTAGTTCAAGGTGTGAGAGCTTAGAAGCAGTTATCATTCAAAAAGACATTACCATTAACAATCTTATTGAGACTATCAACAGTATTCTAAAGACCAGTAATCTATATTTTCAACAGACACCCATGACAAATTGACTAGACATGGTTGGCAGGGGAATTCGACGTAGTAGGGGGCGACGGTGGTCGCTAAGAAGACAGTATAGAAATAGAGCTGTCTGAAAAGCAATAAAGATATTACGGCATGTTGACCGACTAAAACATAGTATGTTATCCAGGGAGTTGGGTAACCAAGCACTAAATATGAGACAAAACTCAGATAGGTATCATGTATCTGAGGGCACAACTCCCTGGATAACATACTATGTTTTAGTCGGTCAACATGCCGTAATATCTTTATTGCTTTTCTGACAGCTCTATTTCTATACTGTCTTCTTAGCGACCACCGTCGCCCCCTACTACGTCGAATTCCCCTGCCAACCATGTCTAGTCAATTTGTCATGGGTGTCTGTTGAAAATATAGATTACTGGTCTTTAGAATACTGTTGATAGTCTCAATAAGATTGTTAATGGTAATGTCTTTTAGAATGATAACTGCTTCTAAGCTCTCACACCTTGAACTACATATCCGTGGAGCCCCTACGCTGAAACATGTGTTCTTTTTTACTGTGTTTGTGATATCCTGCAGTGGAACAACAGGTTTTAAGATATTACCAGAATTTTTTACTAAATAATGATAAATAATGACAGGGAGAAGGCTGAGGTACTAAACCAGTTTTTTTCTTCAGTATACACAAGAGAGGAACCATTGAATGATACTTTGGAACAGAATAGAACATGCCAGTCCATACCACTAACTGGGTTTTGTTTAGAGGATATCAGGAAAAAACTAAAAAATATTAAGGTAAATAAAACTCCAGGCCCAGATGGAATACACCCAAGGGTGTTAAGTGAACTTAGCACTGTTATAGACAAACCTTTACTCTTAATTTTTCAAGACTCATTATCCTCAGGCATGGTACCCCAGGATTGGCGTAAAGCTGATGTGGTGCCACTCTTCAAAAAGGGAAGCAGGGATGATCCAGGAAGCTATAGACCAGTTAGTCTGACATCAATAGTGGGGAAGATATTTGAAGGGATTATAAGGGATTATATTGATGAGCATATTTGTGTAAACAAGATTATGAGTTCTAATCAGCATGGCTTTAGGAGAAATAGATCATGTCAAACTAATCTAATTAGATTCTACGAGGAAGTAAGTAAAAATATAGATAAAGGGGAATCAGTTGATGTGATATACTTAGATTTTGCAAAGGCATTTGATACAGTGCCACATGAGAGATTAATGCACAAAATTAAGGGACTGGGAATAGCTGAAAATGTTAGCTCATGGATAAATAACTGGATAAAAGATAGGGAGCAACGAGTAGTAGTAAATGGATCATACTCAGATTGGACAAAGGTAATCAGTGGCGTCCCCCAGGGATCAGTACTGGGCCCTGTTCTTTTTAATATTTTTATAAATGACTTGGAGCAAGGATTAAATAGCGACATCTCTATTTTTGCAGATGATACTAAGTTAAGTAAGGTCATTAGGTCAGAGCAGGACGAACTCTCTTTACAAAGGGATTTGCTCAAATTAGAACTATGGGAAAGTGAATGGAAAATGAGATTTAATACGGAAAAATGTAAGGTTCTACATTTTGGAAGTAAAAATAAGCAGGCTACGTATTTTTTAAATGGTACAAGACTTAGCCAAACACAGGAGGAAAGGGATTTGGGAGTAGTAATAGATAACAAGCTAAAGATGAATGCACAATGCAGGGCAGCGGCTTCAAAGGCTAATAAGATACTAGCATGTATTAAAAGAGGCATTGATTCAAGGGAGGAAAGCATAATTCTGTCATTATATAAAGCACTGGTAAGACCTCACCTTGAGTTTGGAGTGCAGTTCTGGGGACCGATTGCTAAAAAAGATATTGCAGAACTAGAAAAAGTTCAGAGAAGGGCCACAAAGCTAATAAGGGGATTGGAGAAATTAACCTATGAGGAGAGGCTAGCCAAACTGGGTCTGTTCTCTTTAGAAAAAAGGCGCTTGAGAGGTGACATGATTACTTTATATAAATATATTCAAGGCCCATATACAGAGATGGCAGAAGCTCTTTTTATTCCAAGAAAATTGTTTCTGACAAGAGGTCATAATTTAAGGTTGGAGGAAAGGAGATTTAATCTCCTGCAACGGAAACGTTTTTTCACTGTAAGAGCAATAAAATTGTGGAACTCATTACCAAAGGAGGTAGTGAATGCCAATACCATAGATTCATTTAAAAATAGTCTGGATAAATTTCTGTATATAAACAAAATTCATGGATATGATTGCTAGTATTAAATGGGTCACATTTTAATGGGGTTATTTAAGCTTAACTGGAGCTTTTTGTAAGTATTTTAGATTTGTATAGGTTGAACTCGATGGATTTCAGTCTTTTTTCAACCTTATCTACTATGTTACTATGTTACTATGTTCTTTTTTTTGTATTTTGAGCATTATTCTCACCACTAGGTTTTCTTTTAACACATGATTTCTTAGTTGTGTTTGTGTGTTGTGTTTTCTGTCCCAAACCTGGTAATTGTAGAGAATTCTAAGATTTTATTGGATTGTTAGAAAAACCCTTGGCTCTGCAATGTGTGGGTACTGCTGTTGGAGACTTTTCATCATCATCAATGGTGGTTATGATGTCTTCTACAGCTATAGATTTTCTAGAAGCCACAGATGAAATGGGGTGTGTTTGTTTACTTCTGGAGCGTGATGAGACTAGTGGAAAAAAGATATAATTGTAAAGTATTGTGCTTTTAATTCTAAGTAAATACAAAATAACAAGAGACCCCAACAATTTGAACTCACCACTAGTAGAGGCTTTTAGTGCTTGTTTTACACATTCATTGTGACTTTTCATGAGTAAACAGAGGCTATTCTTAAAAAAAAAAGACATGTGTTGGTCATAACCTTTTCATGAGTAAACCGAGGCTATTCTTAAAAAAAAAGATGTAAACATTATCTTTTTGTCACTTGCACTGACCTGTGTGACCTGTGGTCATTTTAAAGCATGGAGGAATGTTGAAATAAACATTTGACAGTGTTTAACAACCCTATCTAATTTTAGACATGTGTTGATCATAGCATTTCACAAAGAATGTGAAAAGAAGAAATAAAATGTATTTGCTTTTAATATTAAGTGCATGTAGAATCAGTATAAATTTGATACAAGAAATTATACTAAAAAGAGGTGTGTCTATGTGGGAGTTTTTTTTTTTTTTAGTTGGGAGGGGTTGTGCAGGGGGTGGGGGAATGCTTCTGTGCAAGAGCTGTGTGGATTAGCACACATTATCTACAGACAGCAGTTTTTGCAGGGAGAATACTTCTGTCTGTGTAAGAGATATGTGAATTAGCTCATATTTTCTCCAGCATGTATCAGACAACTGCATGTTGAACACTTTTTTGATTCAAAAAGACTGTATAGCTTAACAACTTTTGGTTAATTAAGAAAGATACAAAATATCTTCTCTGTCTAATGATCGAGCCCCATTACGCAGAGAAGATATCTATTTTATATCTTCTCTGCGTAATGCCCTCGGACATTACGCAGAGAAGATATTTTGTATCTTTTTTTTTTTCTTAATAGCCTTATTAGGAATACATTGAATTAAAATGTGTTCTGATTTGTTTGTTTTTTTGTTTTGTTTTAAATTTAAATTCATTGAAATGTTACAAAATATCAGTTAAATGATACATAAAACATTAACACAACACTATTTAAAATAAAATTATATTGTTTATTATTTTAACATTAAAATAAATGTTAAAATGCTCTTAAAAGAAGCCATAAAAGGGAATTATTTTAACATTAAAATAAATGTTAAAATGCTCTTAGAAGAAGCCATAAAAGGGGCGGAAAATATGGAAAATAGTGGGTGGGTAGGGTGGAAATATTGGGAGGACAGTGGGCGGGGATCTGCATATAAAGGGGCGGTATCTGCATATAAAGGGGCGGGGATCTGCCTATAAAGGGGCGGGGATTTACCTATAAAGGGGCGTGGTTTGCACATAAAGGGGCGTGGTACCTGTCACATTAAGTTTGACGAGATATCCCTATTTGTACTACTGGTGCTCCTTCATAAGTCTTTAATGTGATATTCCACTTAATTTGACTGATATCCAGAGAGGCAATATAAAATGGCTGCAGATTACAGTGAGTATTAGAAATATGTGCATTTGTGCACATCGTTTGGTAACTAATCAGGAAGAAGCCATCCACAAGCCACATTCAGCTCTTTTCGGAGATACAGTTATTCTTGTGACAGTGCAACACACTGAGATTTGGATTTGCACAGATCTCAGACAAACTAACTAAGGTTCTCATTTTCCAATCTATAAAAAAGTAACAATAGGTATAATATGCTTACTCATGCAAACAGAAAGTCAGTAAAGTGGGGAGTAAGGGATGCTATAGCCCATACAACTTTAACATGCAATACATTCAATACAGTTTCTGTTAAACACATTTTTGGGTTGAGATAGATCAAGGTATCAATGTTGTGCTTTAAATGGATTTGATCCCATTAAAAATAAGTCAAAATCATTCCTTTAAAAAGTTGTTTTTCTCTAGTCTTCTGGACCAAATAGTTAAAAAATGGTAATTAAATAGTTTTAGCAGTTATCAGTTTGCAAGGTTGCAACAGCTTGAAAAACATCTTGCTAGAAACCTCAGGATCAAGGACGCCAAAACCAAGAGGTCAAAGCAAGCATGTTTAAGAATTGGAAATTAAATTCAGGAGGGAAATAAAAAAGTAATTATGTACTTCCAGAAGAATACAAAAAATAGATGCTTCAGAACATATAAAAGACTGATATGTGATTGGCTGAAAGATACCGGAGTTTGATCTTAGCCTAAATAGGTATTCAAGCCACTTCCAACATATATGGCCTAAATCCAAACAGACTATTGGGGATAAAAGTAACGCCAGTGCTTTACAGTCTGAAAACAACTCAGAGCTCCAAATTGTTTCACAAAGCCTGCCCAATTTTATTTTTCTTGATGGCAGTTTGCATCTTATTTACCCTGCTTTGTTCATTTCTACTTTTTTGTTATTCTCCTCTTATTGGCTATATGTTAGACCAAAAGGTACAGGGAATTTGAGGGATTAAAAGCTTTTTGTGTGTTGGGTATCTTTGCCTCTTCCTAGCGTTGAATTTCAAGCGTAAGGTCTTGTGAACTCTCACCAACATGAAAGAAACATAATTTATGCTTACCTGATAAATTTATTTCTCTTGTAGTGTGTTCAGTCCACGGGTCATCCATTACTTATGGGATATATTCTCCTTCCCAACAGGAAGTTGCAAGAGGATCACCCAAGCAGAGCTGCTATATAGCTCCTCCCCTCACATGTCATATCCAGTCATTCGACCGAAACAAGACGAGAAAGGAGAAACTATAAGGTGCAGTGGTGACTGGAGTTATAATTTTAAAATTTAGAACCTGCCTTAAAAAGACACACTACAAGAGAAATAAATTTATCAGGTAAGCATAAATTATGTTTTCTCTTGTTAAGTGTGTTCAGTCCACGGGTCATCCATTACTTATGGGATACCCATACCAAAGCTAAGTACACGGATGATGGGAGGGACAAGGCAGGAATATTAAACAGAAGGAACCACTGCCTGTAGAACCTTTCTCCCAAAACCAGCCTCCGAAGAAGCGAAAGTGTCAAATTTGTAAAAAGTATGAAGTGAAGACCAAGTTGCATCCTTGCAAATCTGTTCAACAGAGGCCTCATTCTTAAAGGCCCAGGTGGAAGCCACAGCTCTAGTGGAATGAGCTGTAATTCTTTCAGGAGGCTGCTGTCCAGCAGTCTCATAGGCTAAACGTATTATGCTACGAAGCCAAAAAGAGAGAGAGGTAGCTGAAGCCTTTTGACCTCTCCTCTGTCCAGAGTAAACGACAAACAGAGAAGAAGTTTGTCTAAAATCTTTAGTTGCCTGTAAGTAGAACTTCAGAGCACGGACCACGTCTAGATTATGCAAAAGACGTTCCTTCTTTGAAGAAGGATTAGGACATAATGATGGAACAACAATCTCTTGATTGATATTCCTGTTAGAAACAACCTTAGGTAAAAACCCAGGTTTAGTACGCAGTACTACCTTGTCTGAATGAAAGATCAGATAAGGAGAATCACAATGTAAGGCAGATAACTCAGAGACTCTTCGAGCCGAGGAAATAGCCATCAAAAACAAAACTTTCCAAGATAAAAGCTTAATATCAATGGAATGAAGGGGTTCAAACGGAACACCCTGAAGAACTTTAAGAACCAAGTTTAAGCTCCACGGAGGAGCAACAGCTTTAAACACAGGCTTAAGTCTAGCCAAAGCCTGACAAAAGGCCTGGACGTCTGGATTCTCTGCCAGACGTTTGTGTAAAAGAATAGACAGAGCTGAAATCTGTCCCTTTAGCGAACTAGCAGATAAACCCTTTTCTAAACCCTCTTGTAGAAAAGCCAATATCCTAGGAATCCTAACCTTACTCCATGAGTAACTCTTGGATTCGCACCAATATAAATATTTACGCCATATCTTGTGGTAAATTTTTCTGGTCACAGGTTTCTGAGCCTGTATTAATGTATCAATAACCGAATCCGAAAACCCACGCTTTGATAGAATCAAGCGTTCAATTTCCAGGCAGTCAGCCTCAGAGAAATTAGGTTTGGATGGTTGAAAGGACCCTGAATTAGAAGGTCCTGCCTCAGAGGAAGAGACCATGGTGGACAGGACGACATGTCCATTAGGTCTGCATACCAGGTCCTGCGTGGCCACGCAGGCGCTACGAGAATTACCGATGCCCTCTCCTGTTCGATCCTGGCAATCAGTCGAGGTAGCAACGGAAATGGTGGAAACACATAAGCTATGTTGAAAACCCAAGGGGCTGCTAATGCATCTACCAGCACCGCTCCCGGGTCCCTGGACCCGTAACAAGGAAGCTTCGCGTTCTGGCGAGATGCCATGAGATCCAGATCCGGTTTGCCCCAACGACGAATCAGTTGAGCAAATACCTCCGGGTGAAGTTCCCACTCTCCCGGATGAAAAGTCTGGCGACTTAGGAAATCCGCCTCCCAGTTCTCTACGCCTGGGATGTAAATTGCTGACAGGTGGCAAGAGTGAGACTCTGCCCAGCGAATTATCTTCGAGACTTCCAACATCGCTAGGGAACTCCTGATTCCCCCTTGATGATTGATGTAAGCCACAGTCGTGATATTGTCCAACTGAAATCTGATGAACCTCAGTTTTGCTAACTGAGGCCAAGCTAGAAGAGCATTGAATATTGCTCTTAATTCTAGAATGTTTATTGGAAGGAGTTTCTCCTCCTGAGTCCACGATCCCTGAGCCTTCAGGGAATTCCAGACTGCTCCCCAGCCTAGAAGGCTGGCATCCGTTGTTACAATCGTCCAATCTGGTCTGCGAAAGGTCATTCCTTTGGACAGATGAACCGGTGACAACCACCAGAGAAGAGAATCTCTGGTCTCCTGGTCCAGATTTAGCAAAGGGGACAGATCTGAGTAATCCCCGTTCCATTGACTGAGCATGCATAGTTGCAGCAGTCTGAGATGCAGGCGCGCAAATGGCACTATGTCCATTGCCGCGACCATTAAGCAGATTACCTCCATGCACTGAGCTACTGATGGGCTTGGAACGGAATGAAGGACACGACAAGCATTGAGAATCTTTGATAACCTGGACTCTGTCAGGTAAATCTTCATCTCTACAGAATCTATAAGAGTCCCTAGAAAAGGAACCCTTGTGAGTGGTAACAGAGAACTCTTTTCCACGTTCACTTTCCACCCATGCGACCTCAGAAATGCTAGAACTATCTCTGTATGAGACTTTGCATTCTGAAAACTTGACGCTTGTATCAGAATGTCGTCTAGGTACGGAGCCACCGCTATGCCTCGTGGTCTTAGTACCGCCAGAAGTGAGCCCAGAACCTTCGTAAAAATTCTCGGGGCCGTGGCTAACCCGAAGGGAAGAGCCACAAAATGGTAATGCCTGTCTAGAAAGGCAAACCTTAGGTACCGATAATGATCTTTGTGAATCGGTATGTGAAGGTAAGCATCCTTTAAGTCCACTGTGGTCATATATTGACCCTCTTGGATCATGGGTAGGATGGTTCGAATGGTTTCCATCTTGAACGATGGTACCCTTAGGAATTTGTTTAAGATCTTTAAGTCCAAGATTGGTCTGAAGGTTCCCTCTTTTTTGGGAACCACAAATAGATTTGAGTAAAATCCTTGTCCCTGTTCCGATCGCGGAACTGAGTGGATCACTCCCATGATTAAGAGGTCTTGTACACATTGTAGAAATGCCTCTCTCTTTACTAGGTTTGTTGATAACCTCGAAAGATGGAACCTCCCTTGTGGAGGAGAGGTTTTGAAATCCAGAAGGTATCCCTGAGATATAATCTTCAACGTCCAGGGATCCTGCACATCTCTTGCCCAAGCCTGGGCGAAGAGAGAAAGTCTGCCCCCCACTAAATCCGTCTCTGGATAGGGGATCCTGTCTTCATGCTGTCTTAGGGGCGAGAGTAGGCTTTCTGGCCTGCTTGCCCTTGTTCCATGACTGGTTGCCTTTCCAACCCCGTCTGTAACGAGCAGTAGTTCCTTCCTGTTTTGGAGCGGAGGAAGTTGATGCTGCTCCTGCCTTGAAGTTACGAAAGGCACGAAAATTAGACTGTTTGGCCTTTGGTTTGGCCCTGTCCTGAGGAAGGGCGTGGCCCTTACCTCCCGTAATGTCAGCAATAATTTCCTTCAAGCCGGGCCCGAATAAGGTCTGCCCTTTGAAAGGAATGTTAAGTAGCTTAGACTTGGAAGTTACATCCGCTGACCAGGATTTAAGCCAGAGCGCTCTGCGCGCCTGTATGGCGAATCCGGAATTTTTAGCCGTAAGTTTGGTTAGATTTACTACGGCATCTGAAACAAACGCATTAGCTTGCTTAAGGGTTCTAACTTTGCTCAAAGCCTCATCCAATGGCTCTGTGCGAATCGCCTCTTCCAGAGACTCAAACCAGAATGCTGCTGCAGCCGTGACAGGCGCAATGCATGCAAGAGGCTGCAATATAAAACCCTGTTGAACAAACATTTTCTTAAGATAACCCTCTAATTTTTTATCCATTGGATCTGAGAAAGCACAGCTATCCTCCACCGGGATAGTGGTACGCTTGGCTAAAGTAGAAACTGCTCCCTCCACCTTAGGGACCGTCTGCCATAAGTCTCGTGTGGTTGCGTCTATAGGAAACATTTTTCTAAATATCGGGGGAGGGGAAAAAGGCACACCGGGTCTATCCCACTCCTTACTAATAATTTCTGTAAGTCTTTTTGGTATAGGAAAGACGTCAGTACACACCGGTACCGCATAGTATCTATCCAACCTACACAATTTCTCTGGAATTGCCACCGTGTCGCAATCATTCAGAGCCGCTAATACCTCCCCTAGTAACACACGGAGGTTCTCAAGCTTAAATTTAAAATTCGAAATTTCTGAATCCGGTCTCCCCGGATCAGAACCGTCACCGACAGAATGAAGCTCACCGTCCTCATGTTCTGCAAATTGTGATGCAGTATCAGACATGGCTCTCGTGTCATCAGCGCGCTCTGTCCTTAACCCAGAGCTATCGCGCTTGCCCCCCTTAATTCGGGCATATTATATAATACTTCTTTCATAACATTAGCCATATCATGTAAAGTGATTTGTAAGGGCCTAGATGTACTTGGCGTCTCAATCCTACGCATCTCCCGAGCGGGAGACGCAGGTACTGACACGTGAGGAGAGTTAGGCGGCATAACTTCCCCCTCGTTGTCTGGTGATAGTTTCTCTATAGGTACAGATTGACTTTTATTCAAAGCAATATCAATACAATTGGTACACATCATTCTATTGGGCTCCACATTGGCTTTTGAACATGATGAACAAACAGTTTCCTCTGAATCAGACATGTTTAAACAGACTTAGCAATGAAACTAGCAAGCTTGGAAATCACTTTCAATAAGTTTACAAGCAATATAAAAAACGCTGCAGCGCTTCAAAAATACAGATATAATTAAACAATTCTTAACAAGAAGTGTATTATTAGCAGAGGATTGCACCCATTAGCAAAAGGATGATTAACCCCTCAATACCCAAAACGGATAAAACGGATATCAATTAAGATTTAACGCTTTTAATCACAGTCAAGCACACTGTCACAGATCTGCTGTGACTGATTACCTCCCTCAAAAATGAATTTTGCAGACCCGTGAGCTCTCTAGAGACGTCCTGGATCAAGGAGGAAGAAGCAGGAAGACTGTGCTAGAATTTTAACTGCGCAACAAGGCGCTAAAACAAGGTCCCTCCCACTCCTATCACAACAGTGGGAGCCCTGATATAATGGTTTCCATGCAGAAAATATATGTTAGCCATGTGGAAAAAAATCATGCCCAAAGAGATTTATCACCAAAGTACCTCATAACATGCCAGTAAACGTTTTATTAAAAAACAACATTTTCCAATGTCATGCAAAGTTATCACTAAGCCTGCTACCAGTCGCTACCACTGCAGATAAGGCTTACGTATTATTTCAGTTTTAACAGTATTTTCTCAGTCAAATTCTAGTCCCTAGAAAATAACTCGACTGCGCATACATTTATCAGCCTGATACCAGTTGCCACTACTGCATTTAAGGCTGTACTTACATCATACGGTAACAGCAGTATTTTCTTAGTCAATTCCATTCCCAGAAAATAATGTACTGCACATACCTCATTTGCGGAGGACCCCGCATGCTATTCCCAGTTTCTGAAGTTACCCCACTCCTCAGAATGTCGAGAACAGCCAGTGGATCTTAGTTACGCCTGCTAAGATCATAGAAAAAAACGCAGGCAGTTTCTTCTTCCAAATACTGCCTGAGATAGAAAAACAGCACACTCCGGTGCCATTTAAAATAACAAACTTTTGATTGAAGAATAGATAAGTAAAAACTCCAGCTCCTCTCGCGACCTCCTTCTTTGTTGAGGGTTGCAAGAGAATTACTGGATATGACATGTGAGAGGAGGAGCTATATAGCAGCTCTGCTTGGGTGATCCTCTTGCAACTTCCTGTTGGGAAGGAGAATATATCCCATAAGTAATGGATGACCCGTGGACTGAACACACTTAACAAGAGAAAACATAATTTATGCTTACCTGATAAATTTATTTCTCTTGTAGTGTGTTCAGACCACGGGTCATCCATTACTTATGGGATACCAATACCAAAGCTAAGTACACGGATGATGGGAGGGACAAGGCAGGAACATTAAACAGAAGGAACCATTGCCTGTAGAAACTTTCTCCCAAAACCAGCCTCCGAAGAAGCGAAAGTGTCAAATTTGTAAAATTTGGAAAAAGTATGAAGTGAAGACCAAGTTGCAGCCTTGCAAATCTGTTCAACAGAGGCCTCATTCTTAAAGGCCCAGGTGGAAGCCACAGCTCTAGTGGAATGAGCTGTAATTCTTTCAGGAGGCTGCTGTCCAGCAGTCTCATAGGCTAAACGTATTATGCTACGAAGCCAAAAAGAGAGAGAGGTAGCCGAAGCCTTTTGACCTCTCCTCTGTCCAGAGTAAACGACAAACAGAGAAGAAGTTTGTCTAAAATCTTTAGTTGCCTGTAAGTAGAACTTCAGAGCACGGACCACATCTAGATTATGCAAAAGACGTTCCTTCTTTGAAGAAGGATTAGGACATAATGATGGAACAACAATCTCTTGATTGATATTCCTGTTAGAAACAACCTTAGGTAAAAACCCAGGTTTAGTACGCAGTACTACCTTGTCTGAATGAAAGATCAGATAAGGAGAATCACAATGTAAAGCAGATAACTCAGATACTCTTCGAGCCGAGGAAATAGCCATCAAAAACAAAACTTTCCAAGATAAAAGCTTAATATCAATGGAATGAAGGGGTTCAAACGGAACACCCTGAAGAACTTTAAGAACCAAGTTTAAGCTCCACGGAGGAGCAACAGCTTTAAACACAGGCTTAATTCTAGCCAAAGCCTGACAAAAGGCTTGGACGTCTGGATGCTCCGCCAGACGTTTGTGTAAAAGAATAGACAGAGCTGAAATCTGTCCCTTTAGCGAAGTAGCGGATAAACCCTTTTCTTAACCCTCTTGTAGAAAAGCTAATATCCTAGGAATCCTAACCTTACTCCATGAGTAACTCTTGGATTCGCACCAATATAAATATTTACGCCATATCTTATGGTAAATTTTTCTTGTCACAGGTTTCCGAGCCTGTATTAAAGTATCAATAACCGAATCCGAAAACCCACGCTTTGATAGAATCAAGCGTTCAATTTCCAGGCAGTCAGCCTCAGAGAAATTAGGTTTGGATGGTTGAAAGGACCCTGAATTAGAAGGTCCTGCCTCAGAGGAAGAGACCATGGTGGACAGGACGACATGTCCACTAGGTCTGCATACCAGGTCCTGCGTGGCCACGCAGGCGCTATCAGAATTACCGATGCCCTCTCCTGTTTGATCCTGGCAATCAGCCGAGGTAGCAACGGAAATGGTGGAAACACATAAGCTATGTTGAAAACCCAAGGGGCTGCTAATGCATCTACCAGCACCGCTCCCGGGTCCCTGGACCTGGATCCGTAACAAGGAAGCTTCGCGTTCTGGCGAGATGCCATGAGATCCAGATCCCGTTTGCCCCAACGACGAATCAGTTGAGCAAATACCTCCGGGTGAAGTTCCCACTCTCCCGGATGAAAAGTCTGGCGACTTAGGAAATCCGCCTCCCAGTTCTCTACGCCTGGGATGTGAATCCCTGACAGGTGGCAAGAGTGAGACTCTGCCCAGCGAATTATCTTCGAGACTTCCAACATCGCTAGGGAACTCCTGGTTCCCCCTTGATGATTGATGTAAGCCACAGTCGTGATATTGTCCGACTGAAATCTGATGAACCTCAGCTTTGCTAACTGAGGCCAAGCCAGAAGAGCATGGAATATTGCTCTTAATTCTAGAATGTTTATTGGGAGGAGTTTCTCCTCCTGAGTCCACGATCCCTGAGCCTTCAGGGAATTCCAGACTGCTCCCCAGCCTAGAAGGCTGGCATCCGTTGTTACAATCGTCCAATCTGGCCTGCGAAAGGTCATTCCCTTGGACAGATGAACCGGTGACAACCACCAGAGAAGCGAATCTCTGGTCTCCTGGTCCAGATTTAGGAAAGGGGACAGATCTGAGTAATCCCTGTTCCATTGACTGAGCATGCATAGTTGCAGCGGTCTGAGATGCAGGCGCGCAAATGGCACTATGTCCATTGCCGCTACCATTAAGCCGATTACCTCCATGCACTGAGCTACCGATGGGCTTGGAATGGAATGAAGGACACGGCAAGCATTGAGAATCTTTGATAACCTGGACTCCGTCAGGTAAATCTTCATCTCTACAGAATCTATAAGAGTCCCTAGAAAAGGAACCCGTGTGAGTGGTAACAGAGAACTCTTTTCCACGTTCACTTTCCACCCATGCGACCTCAGAAATGCTAGAACTATCTCTGTATCAGACTTTGCATTCTGAAAACTTGACGCTTGTATCAGAATGTCGTCTAGGTACGGAGCCACCGCTATGCCTCGTGGTCTTAGTACCGCCAGAAGTGAGCCCAGAACCTTCGTAAAAATTCTCGGGGCCGTGGCTAACCCGAAGGGAAGAGCCACAAACTGGTAATGCCTGTCTAGAAAGGCAAACCTCAGGTACTGATAATGATCTTTGTGAATCGGTATATGAAGGTAAGCATCCTTTAAGTCCACCGTGGTCATATATTGACCCTCTTGGATCATGGGTAGGATGGTTCGAATGGTTTCCATCTTGAACGATGGTACCCTTAGGAATTTGTTTAAGATCTTTAAGTCCAAGATTGGTCTGAAGGTTCCCTCTTTTTTGGGAACCACAAATAGATTTGAGTAAAATCCTTGTCCCTGTTCCGATCGCGGAACTGAGTGGATCACCCCCATGATTAAGAGGTCTTGTACACATTGTTGAAATGCCTCTCTCTTTACTAGGTTTGTCGATAACCTCGAAAGATGGAACCTCCCTTGTGGAGGAGAGGATTTGAAATCCAGAAGGTATCCCTGAGATATAATCTTTAACGTCCAGGGATCCTGCACATCTCTTGCCCAAGCCTGGGCAAAGAGAGAAAGTCTGCCCCCCACTAAATCCGTCTCTGGATAGGGGGCCCTGACTTCATGCTGTCTTAGGGGCGGGAGTAGGCTTTCTGGCCTGCTTGCCCTTGTTCCATGACTGGTTGCCTTTCCAACCTTGTCTGTAACGAGCAGTAGTTCCTTCCTGTTTTGGAGCGGAGGAAGTCGATGCTGCTCCTGCCTTGAAGTTACGAAAGGCACGAAAATTAGACTGTTTGGCCCTGTCCTGAGGAAGGGCGTGGCCCTTACCTCCCGTAATGTCAGCAATAATTTCCTTCAAGCCGGGCCCGAATAAGGTCTGCCCTTTGAAAGGAATGTTAAGTAGTTTAGACTTGGAAGTTACATCCGCTGACCAGGATTTAAGCCAGAGCGCTCTGCGCGCCTGTATGGCGAATCCGGAATTTTTAGCCGTAAGTTTGGTTAGATGTACTACGGCATCTGAAACAAACGCATTAGCTTGCTTAAGGGTTCTAACTTTGCTCAAGGCCTCATCCAACGGCTCTGTGCGAATCGCCTCTTCCAGAGACTCAAACCAGAATGTTGCTGCAGCCGTGACAGGCGCAATGCATGCAAGAGGCTGCAATATAAAACCCTGTTGAACAAACATTTTCTTAAGGTAACCCTCTAATTTTTTACCCATTGGATCTGAGAAAGCACAGCTATCCTCCACCGGGATAGTGGTACGCTTGGCTAACGTAGAAACTGCTCCCTCCACCTTAGGGACCGTCTGCCATAAGTCTCATGTGGTGGCGTCTATAGGGAACATTTTTCTAAATATCGGGGGAGGGGAAAAAGGCACACCGGGTCTATCCCACTCCTTACTGATAATTTCTGTAAGTCTTTTTGGTATAGGAAAAACGTCAGTACACACCGGTACCGCATAGTATCTATCCAACCTACACAATTTCTCTGGAATTGCCACCGTGTCGCAATCATTCAGAGCCGCTAATACCTCCCCTAGTAACACACGGAGGTTCTCAAGCTTAAATTTAAAATTTGAAATTTCTGAATCCGGTCTCCCCGAATCAGAACCGTCACCGACAGAATGAAGCTCACCGTCCTCATGTTCTGCAAGTTGTGACGCAGTATCAGACATGGCTCTCGTGTCATCAGCGCGCTCTGTCCTTAATCCAGAGCTATCGCGCTTGCCCCTTAATTCGGGCATATTATATAATACTTCTTTCATAACATTAGCCATATCATGTAAAGTGATTTGTAAGGGCCTAGATGTACTAGGTGTCTCAATCCTACGCATCTCCCGAGCGGGAGACGCAGGTACTGACACGTGAGGAGAGTTAGGCGGCATAACTTCCCCCTCGTTGTCTGGTGATAGCTTCTTTATCGGTACAGATTGACTTTTATTCAAAGCAATATCAATACAATTGGTACACATCGTTCTATTGGGCTCCACATTGGCTTTTGAACATGATGAACAAACAGTTTAAAACAGACTTAGCAATGAAAACTAACAAGCTTGGAAATCACTTTCAATAAGTTTTACAAGCAATATAAAAAACGCTGCAGCGCTTCAAAAATACAGATATAATTAAACAATTCTTAACAGAATTGCACCCATTAGCAAAAGGATGATTAACCCCTTGATACCCAAAACGGCTAAAACAGATATCAATTAAGATTTAACACTTTTAATCACAGTCAGCACACTGTCACAGATCTGCTGTGACTGATTACCTCCCTCACAAATGAAATTTGCAGACCCCTGAGCTCTCTAGAGACGTCCTGGATCAAGGAGGAAGAAGCAGAAAGACTGTGCAATAATTTTAACTGTGCAACAAGGCGCTAAACAAGGGCCCTCCCACTCCAATCACAACAGTGGGAGCCCTGATATAACGGTTTCCATGCAGAAAAATATGTTAGCCATGTGGAAAAAATCATGCCCAAAGCGATTTATCACCAAAGTACCTCACAAAAAAACGAATAACATGCCAGTAAACGTTTTATTAGAAAACAACATTTTTCAATGTCATGCAAAGCTATCACTAAGCCTGCTACCAGTCGCTACCACTGCAGAGAAGGCTTAAGTATTATTTCAGTGTTAACAGTATTTTCTCAGTCAAATTCTAGTCCCTAGAATATAACTCGACTGTGCATACATTTATCAGTTGCTACTACTGCATTTAAGGCTGTACTTACATCATACGGTAACAGCAGTATTTTCTTAGTCAATTCCATTCCCAGAAAATAAAGTACCGCACATACCTCATTTGCGGAGGACCCCGCATGCTATTCCCAGTCTGAAGTTACCCCACTCCTCAGAATGTCGAGAACAGACAGTGGATCTTAGTTACGCCTGCTAAGATCATAAATAAAAAACGCAGGCAGTTTCTTCTTCCAAATACTGCCTGAGATAGAAAAACAGCACACTCCGGTGCCATTTAAAATAACAAACTTTTGATTGAAGAATAGTTAATAGTTAAGTAAAAACTCCAGCTCCTCTCGCGACCTCCTTCTTTGTTGAGGGTTGCAAGAGAATGACTGGATATGACATGTGAGGGGAGGAGCTATATAGCAGCTCTGCTTGGGTGATCCTCTTGCAACTTCCTGTTGGGAAGGAGAATATATCCCATAAGTAATGGATGACCCGTGGACTGAACACACTTAACAAGAGAAAAGAAATTTATCAGGTAAGCATAAATTATGTTTTCTTTCATAAGGTGGTTAAGAAGACTTTCCTGCTAAAGGCAGCTTCAGGAGAGGCAAACACAGCACAAGAAAATGTGTGCAAAGAAGAGCAAGTTATTAATCTGTTCCACTAAAGCCTCATTCCTAAAAGGTCAGAAAGTAGCATCTGAACAAGTAGAATGAGCTGTAATTAGCTATGGTGGAACCTTTCCCACCTCTAAGTAAGCTTTATGAATCAAACTAACACAGAAGCTAATGAAACAGCTATCGCCTTATGACCTTTACGTTTCCCATAAAAATGTACAAATGGTGGATTGTCTAAGCTTGTAAATAATTATTTAGAGCTATAAAACTCGTTCTTTTACATTTTTTGATTTGGACATAAGGAAGGAAATACAATCTCTTGATTGAGACTACCATAGGTCGAAAAACTGTAATATGTTCAAAAAACTGCCTTGTCTTGATAACAAACAAGATATGGAACTTCGCAAAAGAGAGCAGATAATAAAGAAACTATTCCTAGCAGGAAAATATATCTAAAAGGAACAAAACCTTCCAAGACAAGACTAAATGTCCAAATCATGCATGGGTTCAAATGGTGGGGCTTGTAAAACCCTCAATACCAAGTTTAGAATCCAATGAGGAGAAATTGGTTTTATAGCATGCCTGATTTTGACTAAAGCCTGAACGATAGCTTGAATGTCTGATAGTTTAGTAATCCATCTATGATACCGAAAGATCAGAAATTTGGCCCTTCAGAGAACTTATTATTAATAAGTTCAGAGAACTTATTATTATTATTATTTTTAACGATTTAAAAAGTAACAAAATTTTACGCAGTTCTATTCAGAGGTACATTACATTCATTAAAGGGATAGGGAATTTAAAATTAAACTAAATTAAATTAAAGCATGATTCAGATAGACCCTGTAATTTTAAGACACTTTTAAATTCACTTCCATTTTCAAATGTGCTCCGTCCTCTTGGTATCACTTGTTAAAAAAAGAATACGCACATATCCTACACTAGTGGGAGCTAGTTGCTGATTGGTGTCTGCACAAATTGTATCTTGTGATTGGCTAACTAGATGTGTTCACCTAGATGCCAGTGGTGCACTGCTGTTCTTTCAGAAAAGGATAACAAGATAATTAAGCAAATTTGATAATAGAAGAAAATTCGAAAAATGTTTAAAATTGAATGTTCTATCCAAATCATGAAAGAAGATGTTTGGGTTTCCTGTGCCTTTAAGGTACAGATAGTACTACAGTTAGAATAACTAGACATACAAGAGGACGTTACATATATTGCACGCATCTTTTTAACAAACAATACAAAATGTCCCTTAAAACAGTAACAGTCAAATTTTCCACAAAAGGAGAAATCGTCTTTGAAGTGTGGATATTTGATATGTGAAAGCTGTAGCAGAAAGAGAAACAGTGCAGTTTTGTGTGAGAAAATAGTAGTGCTTTCTGTCATGAGTCAGGTGATGTGATATATGAACCTCATATCAATTAAATGAGTGGTTATATAAATAAGTAAACAATAGGACGGAAAGTGCTTGGAGTTTCCGTTTCTTGCTGGAGAGTGAGATGTCTGCCTGTAGAGCTGTTGCGAGTGAATATTTGTGAGAAAATTTTAATGAGAAAATGTAATAGCAGACAGGGGGAGGGTTGGTAACTGATCAGGTAGAGTGAGAGACACAGATAAGTTTTTAAAATTACCAACTAGTTAGGAAAATATTTTCAAACATTGGATGATTGAAGAGAAAGTGAGTGATGTTACCTTGGTTGGATTTTAAAAGTTTGTTTCTTGCTGGAGAGTGAGATATCTGTCTGTAGAGCTTGCTGGGATTTAAAAAGTTTGTCTGTGTTTCTTGTGGGAGAGTGAGATGTCTGTCTGTAGAACTTGATGATAAACCTTGATCCAAACCATCCTGGAGAAATTGAAGAACTCTAGGAATTCTGAATGAAGACCAACGAAAACCTCTCTCATCACAGTAGGAAAGATAAACCTTCCATAACAGATTTACAAGCCTAAGAGTATCAATCACATAATTAAAAAAAAAAAAAAAAACAATTTGAGAAAGAATTAACTGTTAAATCTACAAGCTGTTAAACTAGGATATTGGAGATTTTGATGAAAAAAAGAGTTATTGTGACAACAAATCTAGACATAGAAGAGATGCCATAGAGGAACACTGGATATCTGAACTAGGTTGGCAGGGAATAAATAAAGTTGGTGGAATGACCAAGGGACTGTTGGAGCATGTATGAAATCTAATTGTGGATATCTGGCCCTTGCACTGAATCTGGAAAGTTTGTGATTCAGAAGGAAAGCCATTAAGTATTTCTCTGGAAGACCCAAGCAACATACTAATTGGTCCAAAATCTCAAGACTGAGAGACCACTACCCTGAATGATGAGATGTACGACTCAAATAGTTTACCTCCCAATTGTTGACTCCTGGAATATGGATTGCAGAAATTGTGTAGTGACTGGTTTCTGCACAGGATAAAATTTGTGATACCTCCTTCATTGCTGGAGCACTGAGACTGATGTAAGGCTACTGCTATGATGTTGTCTGATTGAAAGCAAATGTTGGGTCCTCACTTAAGAAGAGGCGAAGCCTGGAGAGCTCTGAAAATCAGATAAAGCTCTAGAAGATTGATTGGTAAACTTGCCTCCTGAGAAGACTAAACTCCATGCAACCTCTGAGATCACAATAGTACTCCCTAATCTAAGAGACTTGCATCTGTGGTAATTATTTCCCAGGAAGTATGAAGAAAAGACATTCTGTGAGAGATAGTCTGGTGAGAAGTCCACCAAGAAAGGGATTGTCTGACTAAAATATTCAAATTAATTGTTTGAGAATTATGAGTATAATCTCTTCAGCTCTACATGCCAAGACAATAGTGGATGCAAGTGAAAAAGAGTGAAGTGGGTGGCATTCGGCGCTGCTACCATCAAACCTACTGTCAGGTTAGGAAATGTCCAGAAGAAGACCCAAATGCTAGGGCGAATTTAAACAACACCCTTGCACACTGAGTTTAATCCAGGACGTGACCCCACGACAACTTCCAAAAAACAATGTACTCACGATATGGAGCAGGGTTAGCCTGTGCAAAAGTAATTCAAGATATCAGCCAGATAGACTTCTGAATAAGGAACTGGTTTCAGGAAATGTCTTCCACAGAATCAGGAGAGCAGGGATAGTCTACT
Source organism: Bombina bombina (assembly GCF_027579735.1). Taxonomy (NCBI): domain Eukaryota; kingdom Metazoa; phylum Chordata; class Amphibia; order Anura; family Bombinatoridae; genus Bombina; species Bombina bombina. Next base: position 1,155,643,210 of record NC_069501.1, on the reverse strand, counting down.
TATACTCAGACAGAAGAAGGGCAAAACAGGAAACAGTTAATAATGCAGGAATAGGTAATTTGTTATCAGGCAGTTTGAGGGTTAACACTGTGTAGACAGTCTTTGCAGAGTATGCAACAGGTAATCAGGCAGTTTGAGGGTTAACACTGAGTAGACAGTCTTTGCAGAGTATGCAACAGGTAATCAGGCAGTTTGAGGGTTAACACCGTGTAGACAGTCTTTGCAGAGTATGCAACAGGTAATCAGGCAGTTTGAGGGTTAACACTGTGTAGTCAGAACTTGCAGAGTTAACAACATGTAATCAGGTAATTTGAAAGTTAACACTGTGTTGTCAGAACTTGCAGAGATAGCAACAGGTAATCTGGTAGTTTGAAGGTTAAAACAGATTAATCAGTACTTGTTGAGATTGGCAACAGGATATCAAGCAGTTTCAAGGTTTACACTGAATACTTGTATTTGCAGGGTTTTGAAAACAGGTAAACATGCAGATTGAAGGTTTCACAGAAATAACAGTATTTGAATAGTTTGGCAGTACACAGAGTAGTCAGAATTTGCAGGGTTTGCAGCAGGTAAACAGGCAGTTTGAAAGTTTCACAATACAAACAGTACTTGCATTGTTTGGAGACAGGTAATCAGGAGGTTGAAGGTTAATCCAGCATAGTAAGTCCTTGAAGAGATTGGGAACAGAAAAGCAGCAGTTAGAGAGATTCCACAGCGAATTCCTAACAGAAGCCACAAAGTTAAACAAACAAACGGGCACTGGAGAAACAGGAAGCCCGGAATAAAAGGCCTGGTTGTGACATCATCAGGAAGGGGTGGCTCAGACACCTGTAAATCAAGCACACAGAGAGGACTGCAGAGCTTCCCAGCAGCCGAGCGTGACACCTACTACCTTCATACAGAGAGCTACTAAAGAGTGATCCATTGCCTGAAGCTTTGGACAAGCTGACTGCAGCTCGAGCTTGCATTGCACCATTTGATACAGATGTATGGAAACAGAGTCTATAATTACCCTTCCAATCATGACTCCAAAGAAACAACAGTAGCTAGTTGGTATAAAATATTGCCAAAGGTAAAGATGGCACTTGAACCAAAATACCCTCCCCTGGGAAGTGGGAGGGATTAAAAGATCTTGATATTTTGGGTATATTTTCCTCCTCATAGTGGCCCGGTGTTGAATCCTAAACATAAAGTATTGTGGACTCTCCCCACCTTATGAAAGAAAGAATATTGCACATCAGATCTGGGCGATCACAGTTTAACTGCGAAATAAAACATATCCATGCTGTCCATTAACCAGTTTAAGAATAACATTACCCAGAAAGATAGATCCTAAGAGAAAGATAATTAGAATCACAATTCCAGGGGACTACACATAGCTGCAATAAAAGCTTATGTGAAACGGCGCATTAAAAAAAAAGAAGAAGCTGATCCATCTTTACAAGTGTGTGCTAGAACTGTTTTTAACCTTTTACACATAAATTACAAATTTTTCTGTGAGCAACCAACACAAATTAAACACTTGTTTTTTTCCAGCAGACCAAGCATTTTTAGAAAACAACTTTCTATGGGGTACATAGATAATAGCGGCTTAGGAGTCAAAATTTCAAAAATATTTCAAATGCACATTTTACTGTTCTATATTTGGCATCAGTACACCTTCTAATAACACCAAACTTTAGGAATTTTAATTTAGATTGTTCAATTAGATTTAATATTTAACAATTATAAAATAGAATGAATGCATTTTTTGTGTCATTGAGCACCATCTTGCAACTAAGGCATTAAATAAGGAGGTATAAAACATCAATCATACAAATGCTAGATGCAGTCTAACATTACATAAAATTCTGATTTTCCCAGGGACTGCTTAAACCATGTTAACAGTATATGCATGCTCCTAACCTGTCTCCCCACCCCCCAATTTTTTTTTATTTTTTTTTAATGTATGCTAATCGAATAATTTTTTCATGGTGATGAGAGACCACCAGTTGGCAGGCAGAAATTACCTATAATCAAAATGCTTTAATCCCTCCCACTTCCTGATTACCCTAAGTCTATTGTACAGCCAAGCAAAAGGAGAACACCAGAAAAGCAGGAAGAACAAGCAGGGTAAATTAAGTGTATGCTAGAACCGTCGACTGATATTTTTAAACAAAGATAGGGATGGTCTTGTGAACTCTCACCAATATGAAACACATTAATGTATCAGGAAAATTATTTTGTTAACATATACATCTAATACAAAAGCTGTGAAGTCCATGATACCATAAAAAGGGTGGGACAAAAAGGAAGGATGTAGGCACATCAAGAACCAGACATTGCGGTCTGGAGATCTACCTGCTAAACACAGCCTCAGAAGATGCAAAAGCATCTAAATGTGAAAATGCCATAAAAATATGAAGGAAAGACCAAGTAGTTTCTTTGCAAAATTGTTTAATTGATGCCTCAATTTTACATCAAAACGATGTAGAATACCTTTCTTACTATTTTGTGGAACAGAACACAAGGAATGAACCATAATCAAGTTATTAGTATACTAAGAGATAACCTCTAAAAAGCAATTATAGCAATCAAAAGAAACTGCCTTGTCCTGATGGAAAGGCAATGCTGAAAGTTCCTAGACTCTTTTGGCTGAAAATCTAATTTATGCAGAATTTCAAAGGATGAACCTGCAATACTCTCAAAACTAATTTATCTCCACAGAGGAGAAGCTGGTCAACTACTGGACTAATCCAGATAAGGACCTGACTGTACAAAAGATTGAATGTGCAAGAGTTTTAAAAAGATTCTGTGGGCCCATGCGAGATTAGGGACAGAAGAATATTTGTAAAACTCTGGAATCATACACCAGACCGAAAAAGAAGGGTCACAAACTGAAGCGTTCCAGCTGAAAGGAAAACTAGAGGAAATTGTAATGATCCATCTGAATGGGAAAATGAAGATATGTGTCCTTCAGATTAATAGTGGACATGAACTGACCCAACAGAACCAATGATAAAAAAAACAGTCTAAATTGGATCCATTGTGAAAGTAGGAACCCTCAGAAATTTAAACAGAGTTCTGAGGATCAAGATTGGTCTGAACGTGACTTCCTTATTTGGCACTATAAAAAGATTGAAATCACTCCCACGTGTTCCAGATCCGGTATGTATTAAAAAGGCATCTGCCTTTCAAGGATTTTAAGGAACATGAGGCAGAAGAAACATTTCTCAAGGTGGTATGATTCCGAAGTCTCCCCCTCTTATACGATACATAGCACCCAAGGATCCTGAACAGATATGCACCAAGCCTGCAGAAACAGATTTTTATAGCCCCCTATCAGAGGAACATCTGGATAGGAAGCAGTACTGTCATGCTGAAAAGTTAACGCTTTATTTGTCTGATTGGTCTTGTTCCAAGAAGTTTCTGGCTTACAGGAGGACTTGGAAGCATTTGAGTTCTGAGCAGACGGTGGCAAGGATCTTTTGGGTTAAACATACAACTAGAATGTTTATCCTGCTATAGTACAAAAATTGACATGCAATGTAATGTCTACTCTTTGAAACCATATCCACAGAACAGGATTGCAACCAAAAATCATGCCTGGTCAGTAGCTCCAAAGCAGCATTCTGTCCATTCCTTATTTTTTTCTAAAGAAACTCTGCGGACATAATCTCTTAAAAAGAGTTACACCAAAGCATGACTGTTGCAGACATTTAGGCAACACAGGATTGAATAAGAAAAACTCCACTTGCAGAAATGCCCTTCTATTATAGGACTCCAATTACCTGTCCAAACTTGTTCACAATAGGAATAAACTAAAATAAGAAAAGGAAAGATTCTGACTCCTGATAAAAGGGTGGATTTCATCCTCCTAAAAAGTGTTCCTTCTGAAAAAAACTCTGGGTCAGAAGTATCTGACACATTGTATTCCAGAAGAAGGATCTGATACTGTAGAATATATTACTCTCTCCGGTCACAGACGTGTGTGCTTACTTGCTGGTGGAATAGCCAGCAATACCTCTGCAATAGTAGAGCGAAAATAAACCCTAAGTCCAGGAGAAAAAACCATCTTACCTCCCTTAGTAGTACACAAAAGAAGGGAAACTGCCCTTTGCAAGGGTATGGGTTGAGAAACTCGCTTAGAGTTTGAAATACTATCCACACAACCAAAAGGACAGACACAATTTTGAAAAGCACACAGTCCAAAATGGACTTAAAATATTTCCCTCTAAAGGATCAGAAATGAATACTAGGAGAGGCGACAGTTCTAGTCTGCTACAAAATTAACCAATAAGAACATATAAAACACACAAAAAGTATGACAGTAACAGATTTGTATGAACATAAACCGATATGCGTATAAGATACAAGTACTAAGAACGGGCACAAACTACTGTGAGGAAAATATGAAGAGAGGTTTCTGCAAATTTTACACATTAAACCAGGCCCAGACTGGCCATCGGGCATAGCGGGCAAATGCCCGGTGGGTCGCTGGTCCCCTTAGCCCGCTACACCTAGGGTTGCCAGACAGTCTGGAATTACAACCAGCTCTGCTGCCGTCTTTGGGGCAAAAAGGGCAGTTGCCCCAGGGCCCAGTCGTTGTGGGGCCCACAGCAGCTGACCATTGAGCCTGCATAAAAACTGCCCCTGGCGATTGATAGCAGCATGCTAAATCCCCCTGTCTATGCGCAGAAACCGGGTGATTGCAGGCATGTGGTGGCGGAACTGGCTGCCATACGCTGGATCTTCGTGTAGCTTGAAGGAAGTTCCGGCGCAAGGCAGCCAGTGAGGGAAGCGGGTATAGGAAGAGCCGTGACAGACAGGATGGGTTGCAGGTAAGTTAAGCCAGAGTCAAGACGACTTGGTGCAGCTGTGAGACAACGGAACAGATCGGGTGGCGGGAAGCCATTGAATAAGTGGCCCATCATATAATCTGTATAGCCCGCCTTATACCTAACACAGCCCACCCTCACAACCTTGTAGAGAACTGGGGACTGGAAATGTGAAGTTGTCACAGACCTCAAATTTTGATAAGGAGGAGAAAGCTAAATGAATGAGCCAGTCCAGCTTACATTTGCACAAAAGCTACACCCTTGTCCCCAACAGTAACTCTCAGCATGTCTGCAGATATATCACTTGGTGTGGAATAAAAAATAGCAGATATGGGACATATCAAAAACTATTTGGTTCCAAAAATAGAAGATGAAGAAGCCTCATTAGTCTAGTTTATATAAATATTATCCAAACAGCCCTTTACGACTGATACTTGGTAACAGCTTTTGCCTTGGTACAGTTTATTGTAAGTACAGAGGTCTACACCATAATGTACAAATCTGGCTGTATTCTTGGCACGTCTGTATATATTTCTGTAAATATTCAACTTTTGTAAAACCTTTGCCCTATGAAGTCAATATATCCTTGTAATAAGTTTGAAGAAAAAAAAAAAGCCAGAGTCAAGCAAGCCATGGGCGTGGTTGGGTTATGGGCATAGTGGGTGCAGGTTGTGGGTGAAGCCTGGGCAGTCCCTGGTTTTATTTTGGAAACTGGGATGTTTACCCTGAGGGGACAATGGGGCACAAACCATGACTGTCCTGTTGTGTTAGATTACATGCAGTCTAAAGCACAGCTAACCTAGTACACCGAGTGTTGTAACTAACGTCACCCTTTAATCAAGTCACATATATGTGAATGCTGTGTGTGTTGTGTGACTGCATGTATGTATGCTGTGTGTGTGTGTCTGCATGTATGTGAATTCTGTGTAGTGTGTGTGTCTGCATGTATGTCAATGCTGTGTATTGTGTGTGTCTGCATGTATGTGAATGCTGTGTCTGCATGTATGTGAATGCTGTGTCGTGTGTGTGTCTGCATGTATGTGAATAAGAAATGGTGAGTGGAGGGGGGCTTTTTGCCCTAAAATGCCTGGGCCTTTTTTTGGTTCCAGTCCGGCCCTGCATTAAACCTACATGCAACAATGTGTATACACAATATTTCACAGATAAAAACTACTGTGGGGACAATATAAACAGAAGTTTATGTATATTTATCAAATAATCAGTGTAAATGACTCAAATAAGCACTTGATTCATCTTACATTATCCCCTCATCTCAGAAGCAAAATGAGCAGCAGGACAGCAGAGCGCAAATAATAATGACCACCGCTGCTATGTGGGAAAGAGCAGGTGTTGGTGTGCTAGGCAGCTAAAGTATGACAAAAAATAATTTAACCCCTACGAGCCAGGAGCACTGCGCTCTAAAGCGCTATGAAATAGCACAAACCCCCACCCAACAAATAACAGTGATACCACTCTGCAGACCAAAGAGAGAAAACTGTGCTGCGATAAAACCCAAACTCAGAACACAGCGATATCCTCTTATCTCTGACATGATAGATCTGTGCTGCGGTGAGGAAAAAATAAGACGCACTGTGTCATTTACAGAGACTTACAGGCTCCCCACAGAAAAAAGTTATAAATCTTAGGATAAGCAACTCTCTCTAAGAGTTAACTATAATGCTGTTATATGAATGTGTATTATAAAAAAGGGTATGTGTGTCCCCTGGCCCTGATGTACAAACACTAACGAACCTGCTAAGACTCTGAGGGCTCTGAGAGTGTAGGTCACGTGCTTACCTAGGTAACAATCATTCTTACCCAACTGTATATATCCTGTGTCCAGCAGAAGAGCCCATCTAAGTTACATGATACTAACTCTAGAACTTGCCTAGGATGTACCTCGATGAGGCTCCTGTGAAGGCAAAAATTAAGACAGGGGGAATCAGGAATTGGGAGGGATTGAAGCTTTTAGTGATGGGTAATTTTTGCCTGCCTCCTGGTGAGGGGAGTTTAATCCCATATGTTATGGTATGGGGACTCTCACCACCTTGTAATAGAAATAGTTGTACTAGAAGTCATTCAGCATCACCATGTTTTTTTCTCATTTATTTTGATTACTAAAATTCACTTATCAGTTTAGAGAAACATGGATCTTTGAGCTCTAACATCAAGAACACAACAAGAGAAGGAAAGTGGTTACTGCCAGGATGGTTTTCATTATTACTATGACATTCACTTGATAGATATAAGTACATGAAACGTATTTTAAATGTGGAACCTCACTCCTATACACCTGAAAATTGGAATTCCCTCTTTCAAATGAGGGGTGATAAGGGCTCTGTAGTATCAACCTCTTCCACAACCTTAAATCACTTAGTTTCTAGTGCAACAGGTGATCATCATTTATAATGATGAACTGCTGCAATCTAGGAGAGTCTACCATTTCAAATGAGGGGACACTTATAACTCTAGATTAAACAGGATGTTCCTGCCGCAGGTTGTTGCCATTTTTATAGCAGCCACCTGCTTCTTTATTTAGAGTTTGAGACACATGATTTCAAAGCCCTCCCCTCAGCCACAGACTTACTTCCTAGAACTCCATTCATCAGATTTCACCCTCTGAAATCAGGGGTTGTTACAGCAGGCGCCGGTGATGTGGAAGGATACTGCAGTTTCCTTCCCTGGCTGCAGTGGAGAGGGTCCCTAGGATCCAGATAGCAAGGGTAATCCCAAGGACGATAACATACGGTCTTTCATGTGCATCCAAGGTGTTAAGCTTTAACTCATAATTTAAAAGAGTCTGAATAACCAAGATTATATACATCAGGTTACCACTAATAGTATTGATACATTTGACGAGCCAGAACTTGTTTAAAAAAGAGCCATGGACTGGAAATTAAAACCTGCAGAGGTTAAAATTATCTAAATAAAAAGGAAAATGAAAGGGTCTTCTCCAGAATTGTTTATTATTTACATAATCAACACTCTTACATTAATATACATTTTACCTCTATTACCTTGTATCTAAGCCTCTACAGACTGCCCCTGTATTTCAGTACTTTTGACAGACTTGCATTTTAGCCAATCAGTGTTGACTCAAATAACTCCACAGGAGTGAACACAATGTTATCTATATGGCACATATAAACTATGTCTAGCTATGAAAAACTATCAAAATGCACTGAGATAAGGGCTTAGAAATTAGCATATGAACTTACCTAGGTTTAGCTTTCAACAAAGAATACCAAGAAAACAAAGCAAATTTGATGATGAAAGTAAATTGGAAATTTGTTTAAAGAACCAGTAAATACAGTAGATCTGCATAATCAATAAATGCATGATAAAAAGATAATGCAATAACACTTAGTCTGAACTTCAAATGAGTAGTAGATTATTTTATGACAAATTTCAAAGGTATGCCTATTTCCACTCCCCCTGTATCATGTGACAGCCATCAGCCAATCACAAATGCATTTACGTATAGTCTGTGAATTCTTGCACATGCTCAGTAGGAGCTGGTGACTCAAAAAGTGTAAATAGACTGTGCACATTTTGTTAATGGAAGTAAATTGGAAAGTTGTTTAAAATTACTGTTCTATTTTTTTTTTCCTTTTTTTTTTTTTTTTTTCTTTCCCTTCCCTCTTCTTTCCCTCCCTTCTCCTCTCTTTTCTCTCTTATCCACTTTTTTCTCCCCTTGAGTAACGGTATATGAATAAAAATATCAGAATCACCTCCTGGAATATAGGGGGTATTGTATCCCCAATTAAACGGAAAAGGATTTTAACACACCTTCAGAGACTCAACACCTCTATTGCATTATTACAAGAAACACACCTAAACACAGAGGAATCGCTAAAATTAAAAACGTTGTGGGTGGCAGAGATATTATTTACTCCCTCGCCAAATAGGAAAAAATTATCGTATGTTAAAATATTAATAGTAACTGACCCGGATAGTAGATACTTAATATTAAAATGGAAAATTGCAAACTCAATATATACTATTTGTAATCTCTATGCTCCCAACATAATTGATCATGGTTTCTGGGATTCCCTCCAGACTAAAAAACTACAGGTAGCAGAGGGTCATGTGATCTTAGCGGGAGATTTCAATATGTCCCCTCGATATCCCTTAGACAGGCTTAGACGTGGTGTATTTCAAAAGAAAACCAAAAAAACATAATTTATGCTTACCTGATAAATTTATTTCTCTTGTAGTGTGTTCAGTCCACGGGTCATCCATTACTTATGGGATATATTCTCCTTCCCAACAGGAAGTTGCAAGAGGATCACCCAAGCAGAGCTGCTATATAGCTCCTCCCCTCACATGTCATATCCAGTCATTCGACCGAAACAAGACAAGAAAGGAGAAACTATAGGGTGCAGTGGTGACTGGAGTTTTAATTAAAATTTAGAACTGCCTCAAAAAAAGACAGGGCGGGCCGTGGACTGAACACACTACAAGAGAAACATAATTTATGCTTACCTGATAAATTCCTTTCTTCTGTAGTGTGATCAGTCCACGGGTCATCATTACTTCTGGGATATTACTCCTCCCCCACAGGAAGTGCAAGAGGATTCACCCAGCAGAGCTGCATATAGCTCCTCCCCTCTACGTCACTCCCAGTCATTCGACCAAGGACCAACGAGAAAGGAAAAGCCAAGGGTGAAGTGGTGACTGGAGTATAAATTAAAAAATATTTACCTGCCTTAAAAACAGGGCGGGCCGTGGACTGATCACACTACAGAAGAAAGGAATTTATCAGGTAAGCATAAATTATGTTTTCTTCTGTTAAGTGTGATCAGTCCACGGGTCATCATTACTTCTGGGATACCAATACCAAAGCAAAAGTACACGGATGACGGGAGGGATAGGCAGGCTCTTTATACAGAAGGAACCACTGCCTGAAGAACCTTTCTCCCAAAAATAGCCTCCGATGAAGCAAAAGTGTCAAATTTGTAAAATTTGGAAAAAGTATGAAGCGAAGACCAAGTTGCAGCCTTGCAAATCTGTTCAACAGAGGCCTCATTCTTGAAGGCCCAAGTGGAAGCCACAGCTCTAGTAGAATGAGCTGTAATTCTTTCAGGAGGCTGCTGTCCAGCAGTCTCATAAGCTAAACGAATTATGCTACGAAGCCAAAAAGAAAGAGAGGTAGCGGAAGCTTTTTGACCTCTCCTCTGCCCAGAGTAAATGACAAACAGAGAAGACGTTTGTCGAAATTCCTTAGTTGCCTGTAAGTAAAATTTTAGAGCACGGACTACATCCAGGTTGTGCAGTAGACGTTCCTTCTTTGAAGAAGGATTTGGGCATAAAGAAGGAACAACAATCTCTTGATTGATATTCCTGTTAGTAACTACCTTAGGTAAGAACCCAGGTTTAGTACGCAGGACTACCTTATCCGAATGAAAAATCAAATAAGGAGAATCACAATTTAAGGCTGATAATTCAGAGACTCTTCGAGCCGAGGAAATAGCCATTAAAAATAGAACTTTCCAAGATAACAACTTTATATCAATGGAATGAAGGGGTTCAAACGGAACGCCCTGTAAAACATTAAGAACAAGGTTTAAACTCCATGGTGGGGCAACAGTTTTAAACACAGGCTTAATCCTGGCCAAAGCCTGACAAAAAGCCTGAACGTCAGGAACTTCTGACAGACGTTTGTGTAACAGAATGGACAGAGCTGAGATCTGTCCCTTTAATGAACTAGCAGATAAACCCTTTTCTAAACCTTCTTGTAGAAAAGACAATATCCTAGGAATCCTAACCTTACTCCAAGAGTAACCTTTGGATTCACACCAATATAGGTATTTATGCCATATCTTATGGTAAATCTTTCTGGTAACAGGTTTCCTAGCCTGTATTAAGGTATCAATAACTGACTCAGAAAACCCACGTCTTGATAAAATCAAGCGTTCAATTTCCAAGCAGTCAGCTTCAGAGAAGTTAGATTTTGATGTTTGAAGGGACCCTGTATCAGAAGGTCCTGTTTCAGAGGTAGAGACCAAGGTGGACAGGATGACAAGTCCACCAGGTCTGCATACCAAGTCCTGCGTGGCCACGCAGGTGCTATTAGAATCACTGATGCTCTCTCTTGTTTGATTCTGGCAATCAATCGAGGAAGTAACGGGAAGGGTGGAAACACGTAAGCCATCCTGAAGTCCCAAGGTGCTGTCAGAGCATCTATCAGGACTGCTCCTGGATCCCTGGATCTGGACCCGTAACGAGGAAGCTTGGCGTTCTGTCGAGACGCCATGAGATCTATCTCTGGTTTGCCCCAACGTCGAAGTATTTGGGCAAAGACCTCCGGATGAAGTTCCCACTCCCCCGGATGAAAAGTCTGACGACTTAAGAAATCCGCCTCCCAGTTCTCCACTCCCGGGATGTGGATTGCTGACAGGTGGCAAGAGTGAGACTCTGCCCAGCGAATTATCTTTGATACTTCCATCATAGCTAGGGAGCTTCTTGTCCCTCCCTGATGGTTGATGTAAGCTACAGTCGTGATGTTGTCCGACTGAAACCTGATGAACCCCCGAGTTGTCAACTGGGGCCAAGCCAGGAGGGCATTGAGAACTGCTCTCAATTCCAGAATGTTTATTGGCAGGAGACTCTCCTCCTGACTCCATTGTCCCTGAGCCTTCAGAGAATTCCAGACGGCACCCCAACCTAGAAGGCTGGCGTCTGTTGTTACAATTGTCCAGTCTGGTCTGCTGAATGGCATCCCCCTGGACAGATGTGGCCGAGAAAGCCACCATAGAAGAGAATTTCTGGTCTCTTGATCCAGATTCAGAGAAGGGGATAAGTCTGAGTAATCCCCATTCCACTGACTTAGCATGCACAGTTGCAGTGGTCTGAGGTGTAAGCGTGCAAAGGGTACTATGTCCATTGCCGCTACCATTAAGCCGATTACCTCCATGCATTGAGCCACTGACGGGTGTTGAATGGAATGAAGGGTGCGGCAAGCACTTTGAAGTCTTGTTAGCCTGTCCTCTGTCAGGTAAATCTTCATTTCTACAGAATCTATAAGAGTCCCCAGGAAGGGAACTCTTGTGAGTGGAACGAGTGAACTTTTCTTTTCGTTCACCTTCCATCCATGTGACCTTAGAAATGCCAGCACTAACTGTATGAGACTTGGCAGTTTGAAAGCTTGAAGCTTGTATCAGAATGTCGTCTAGGTATGGAGCTACCGAGATTCCCTGCGGTCTTAGTACCGCCAGAAGAGCACCCAGAACCTTTGTGAAGATTCTTGGAGCTGTAGCCAATCCGAATGGAAGAGCCACAAACTGGTAATGCCTGTCTAGGAAGGCAAACCTTAGGTACCGATAATGATCTTTGTGAATCGGTATGTGAAGGTAAGCATCTTTTAAATCTACAGTGGTCATGTACTGACCCTCTTGGATCATAGGTAAAATTGTCCGAATAGTCTCCATCTTGAACGATGGAACTCTTAGGAATTTGTTTAGGATCTTTAAGTCCAGGATTGGTCTGAAAGTTCCCTCTTTTTTGGGAACCACAAACAGATTTGAGTAAAACCCCTGTCCCTGTTCCGATCGTGGAACTGGATGGATTACTCCCATTAACAAGAGCTCTTGTACGCAGCGTAGAAACGCCTCTTTCTTTGTCTGGATTGTTGACAATCTTGACAGATGAAATCTCTCTCTTGGAGGAGAGTATTTGAAGTCCAGAAGGTATCCCTGAGATATTATCTCTAGCGCCCAGGGATCCTGAACATCTCTTGCCCAAGCCTGGGCGAAGAGAGAAAGTCTGCCCCCCACTAGATCCGATCCCGGATCGGGGGCCCTCAATTCATGCTGTTTTAGGGGCAGCAGCAGGTTTCCTAGTCTGCTTGCCCTTGTTCCAGGACTGGTTAGGTTTCCAGCCTTGTCTGTAGCGAGCAACAGCTCCTTCCTGTTTTGGTGCAGAGGAAGTTGATGCTGCTCCTGCTTTGAAATTACGAAAGGAACGAAAATTAGACTGTCTAGTCTTGGCTTTGGCTTTGTCCTGAGGCAGGGCATGGCCTTTACCTCCTGTAATGTCAGCGATAATCTCTTTCAACCCGGGCCCGAATAAGGTCTGCCCTTTGAAAGGTATATTAAGCAATTTAGACTTAGAAGTAACATCAGCTGACCAGGATTTTAGCCACAGCGCCCTGCGTGCCTGAATGGCGAATCCTGAATTCTTCGCCGTAAGTTTAGTAAGATGTACTACGGCCTCCGAAATGAATGAATTAGCTAGTTTAAGGACTCTAAGCCTGTCCGTAATGTCGTCCAGAGTAGCTGAACCAATGTTCTCTTCCAGAGACTCAATCCAGAATGCCGCTGCAGCCGTGATCGGCGCAATGCATGCAAGGGGTTGCAATATAAAACCTTGTTGAACAAACATTTTCTTAAGGTAACCCTCTAATTTTTTATCCATTGGATCTGAAAAAGCACAGCTATCCTCCACCGGGATAGTGGTACGCTTAGCTAAGGTAGAAACTGCTCCCTCCACCTTAGGGACCGTTTGCCATAAGTCCCTTGTGGTGGCGTCTATTGGAAACATTTTTCTAAATATCGGAGGGGGTGAGAACGGCACACCGGGTCTATCCCACTCCTTAGTAACAATTTCAGTAAGTCTCTTAGGTATAGGAAAAACCTCAGTACTCGTCGGTAACGCAAAATATTTATCCAACCTACACATTTTCTCTGGTATTGCAACTGTGTTACAATCATTCAGAGCCGCTAACACCTCCCCTAGTAATACACGGAGGTTTTCCAGTTTAAATTTAAAATTTGAAATATCTGAATCCAGTCTGTTTGGATCAGAACAGTCACCCACAGAATGAAGCTCTCCGTCCTCATGTTCTGCCACCTGTGACGCAGTGTCTGACATGGCCCTAATATTATCAGCGCACTCTGTTCTCACCCCAGAGTGATCACGCTTACCTCTTAGCTCTGGTAATTTAGCCAAAACCTCAGTCATAACAGTAGCCATATCCTGTAATGTGATTTGTAATGGCCGCCCAGATGTACTCGGCGCTACAATATCACGCACCTCCCTCTGAGCGGGAGATGTAGGTACTGACACGTGAGGCGAGTTAGTCGGCATAACTCTCCCCTCGTTGTTTGGTGAAATTTGTTCAATTTGTACAGATTGACTTTTATTTAAAGTAGCATCAATACAGTTAGTACATAAATTTCTATTGGGCTCCACTTTGGCATTGCAACAAATGACACAGGTATCATCCTCTGAATCAGACATGTTTAACACACTAGCAAATAAACTTGTAACTTGGAAATACAATTCAATTAGAATAATATTAAAACGTACTGTGCCTTTAAGAAGCACAGAAGATCTATGACAGTTGAAAATTAATAAATTGAAACAGTTATAGCCTCAATCCTTGTAAATAACACAACTTTAGCAAAGGTTTAATCCCATTAGCAAAGATAACAAATTCTGAAAGCAGGAAACAAATTACAGAATAAACGTTTTTTATCTCAGTCAAACTATAATTCTCACAGCTCTGCTGAGAGAAATTACCTCCCTCAAAATAAGTTTTGAAGACCCCTGAGCTCTGTAGAGATGAACCGGATCATGCAGGGAATACAATGAGTTGCTGACTGAAATATTTGATGTGTAGAAAAAGCGCCAAAAAACGGCCCCTCCCCCTCACACACAGCAGTGAGGGAGAACAGAAACTGTCAGAAAACAGATTAAGCAACTGCCAAGTGGAAAAATAGTGCCCAAACATTTATTCACTCAGTACCACAGTAAATGAAAACGATTTTACATTCCAGCAAAAACGTTAAACATAATCACCATAGTCCTCTCACACATCCTATCTAGTCGTTGGGTGCAAGAGAATGACTGGGAGTGACGTAGAGGGGAGGAGCTATATGCAGCTCTGCTGGGTGAATCCTCTTGCACTTCCTGTTGGGGAGGAGTAATATCCCAGAAGTAATGATGACCCGTGGACTGATCACACTTAACAGAAGAAAATAAATTTATCAGGTAAGCATAAATTATGTTTTCTCTTGTTAAGTGTGTTCAGTCCACGGGTCATCGATTACTTATGGGATACCAATACCAAAGCTAAAGTACACGGATGATGGCAGGGACAAGGCAGGAACATTTAAACAGAAGGAACCACTGCCTGTAGAACCTTTCTCCCAAAAACAGCCTCCGAAGAAGCAAAAGTGTCAAATTTGTAAAATTTTGAAAAGGTATGAAGTGAAGAGCAAGTTGCAGCCTTGCAAATCTGTTCAACAGAGGCCTCATTCTTAAAGGCCCAGGTGGAAGCCACAGCTCTAGTGGAATGAGCTGTAATTCTTTCAGGGGGCTGCTGTCCAGCAGTCTCATAGGCTAAACGTATTATGCTACGAAGCCAAAAAGAGAGAGAGGTGGCCGAAGACCTCTCCTCTGTCCAGAATAAACGACAAACAGAGAAGAAGTTTGCCGAAAATCTTTAGTTGCCTGTAAGTAGAACTTCAGGGCACGGACTACGTTCCTTCTTTGAAGAAGGATTAGGACATAATGATGGAACAACAATCTATTGATTGATATTCCTGTTAGAAACTACCTTAGGTAAAAACCCAGGTTTAGTACGCAGAACTACCTTGTCTGAATGAAAAATCAGATAAGGAGAATCACAATGTAAGGCAGATAACTCAGAGACTCTTCGAGCCGAGGAAATAGCCATCAAAAACAGAACTTTCCAAGATAACAGCTTAATATCAATGGAATGAAGGGGTTCAAACGGAACACCTTGAAGAACTTTAAGAACTAAGTTTAAGCTCCATGGCGGAGCAACAGTCTTAAACACAGGCTTAATCCTAGCTAAAGCCTGACAAAAAGCCTGAACGTCTGGAACTTCTGCAAGACGTTTGTGTAAAAGAATAGACAGAGCAGAAATCTGTCCCTTTAACGAACTAGCAGATAAACCCTTTTCTAGACCCTCTTGTAGAAAAGACAATATCCTAGGAATCCTAACCTTACTCCATGAGTAACTCTTGGATTCACACCAATATAAATATTTACGCCATATCTTATGGTAAATTTTTCTGGTAACAGGTTTCCGAGCCTGTATTAATGTATCAATAACCGACTCCGAGAAACCACGCTTTGATAGAATCAAGCGTTCAATCTCCATGCAGTCAGCCTCAGAGAAATTAGGCTTGAATGGTTGAAAGGACCCTGAATTAGAAGGTCCTGCCTCAGAGGCAGAGACCATGGTGGACAGGACGACATGTCCACTAGGTCTGCATACCAGGTCCTGCGTGGCCACGCAGGCGCTATCAGAATCACCGATGCTCTCTCCTGTTTGATCTTGGCAATCAGTCGAGGCAGCAACGGAAATGGTGGAAACAGATAAGCCATGTTGAAAACCCAAGGGGCTGCTAGTGCATCTATCAGCACCGCTCCCGGGTCCCTGGACCTGGATCCGTAACAAGGAAGCTTGGCGTTCTGGCGAGATGCCATGAGATCCAGTTCCGGTTCGCCCCAACGAAGAATCAGTTGGGCAAAGACCTCCGGGTGAAGTTCCCACTCCCCCGGATGAAAGGTCTGGCGACTTAGAAAGTCCGCCTCCCAGTTCTCCACGCCTGGGATGTAGATCGCTGACAGGTGGCAAGAGTGAGACTCTGCCCAGCGAATTATCTTCGAGACTTCTAACATCGCTAGGGAACTCCTGGTTCCCCCTTGATGGTTGATGTAAGCCACAGTCGTGATGTTGTCCGACTGAAATCTGATGAACCTCAGAGTTGCTAACTGAGGCCAAGCTAGAAGAGCATTGAATATTGCTCTTAATTCCAGAATGTTTATTGGGAGGAGTTTCTCCTCCTGAGTCCACGATCCCTGAGCCTTCAGGGAGTTCCAGACTGCGCCCCAGCCTAGTAGGCTGGCATCTGTTGTTACAATCGTCCAATCTGGCCTGCGAAAGGTCATTCCTTTGGACAGATGGACCCGAGACAACCACCAGAGAAGAGAATCTCTGGCCTCCTGGTCCAGATTCAGTAGAGGGGACAGATCTGAGTAATCCCCATTCCACTGACTTAGCATGCATAATTGCAGCGGTCTGAGATGCAGGCGCGCAAATGGCACTATGTCCATTGCCGCGACCATTAAGCCGACTACTTCCATGCACTGAGCTACTGATGGGCTTGGAATGGAATGAAGGACACGACAAGCATTTAGAATTTTTGATAACCTGGACTCCGTCAGGTAAATCTTCATCTCTACAGAATCTATAAGAGTCCCTAGAAAGGGAACCCTTGTGAGTGGTAATAGAGAACTCTTTTCCATGTTCACTTTCCACCCATGCGACCTCAGAAAAGCTAGAACTATCTCTGTATGAGACTTTGCATTTTGAAAACTTGATGCTTGTATCAGAATGTCGTCTAGGTACGGAGCCACCGCTATGCCTCACGGTCTTAGTACCGCCAGAAGTGAGTCCAGAACCTTTGTAAAAATTCTCGGGGCCGTAGCTAACCCGAAGGGAAGAGCTACAAACTGGTAATGCCTGTCTAGAAAAGTAAATCTTAGGTACCGATAATGATCTTTGTGAATCGGTATGTGAAGGTAGGCATCCGTTAAGTCCACTGTGGTCATATACTGACCCTCTTGGATCATGGGTAGGATGGTTCGAATAGTTTCCATTTTGAACGATGGAACCCTTAGGAACTTGTTTAAGATCTTTAGGTCTAAGATTGGTCTGAAGGTTCCCTCTTTTTTTGGGAACCACAAACAGATTTGAGTAAAAACGTTGCTCTTGTTCCGTCCGCGGAACTGGGTGGATCACTCCCATTACTAAGAGGTCTTGTACACATTGTAGAAATGCCTCTTTCTTTATTAGGTTTGTTGATAACCTTGACAGGTGAAATCTCCCTTGTGGAGGAGAAGCTTTGAAGTCCAGAAGGTATCCCTGAGATATTATCTCCAGCGTCCAGGGATCCTGGACATCTCTTGCCCAAGCCTGGGCAAAGAGAGAAAGTCTGCCCCCCACTAGATCCGTTTCCGGATAGGGGGCCCTTTCTTCATGCTGTCTTAGGGGCAGAAGTAGGTTTTCTGGCCTGCTTGCCCTTGTTCCAGAACTGGTTGCCTTTCCAACCCTGTCTGTAACGAGCAGCAGTTCCTTCCTGTTTTGGAGCGGAGGAAGTTGATGCTGCTCCTGCCTGGGATTGCAACCGTGTCACAATCATTCAGAGCCGCTAACACCTCCCCTAGCAATACACGGAGGTTCTCAAGCTTAAATTTAAAATTTGAAATTTCTGAATCCGGTCTCCCTGTATCAGATCCGTCACCCACAGAATGAAGCTCTCCGTCCTCATGTTCTGCAAATTGTGACGCAGTATCGGACATGACTCTCGTGTCATCAGCACGCTCTGTCCTTAACCCAGAGCTGTCGCGCTTGCCTCTTAACTCAGGCAAGTTAGATAATACTTCTGTCATAACAGCCATATCTTGCAAAGTGATCTGTAAGGGCCTTGATGTACTTGGCGCCACAATTTCACGCACCTCCTGAGCGGGAGGCGAAGGTACTGACACGTGAGGAGAGTTAGCCGGCATAACTTCCCCCTCGTTGTCTGGTGATAATTTCTTTACCGGTAAAGACTGACTTTTCTTTAAAGTAACATCAATACAATTGGTACACATATTTCTATTGGGCTCCACATTGGCTTTTAAACATAATGAACAAGCAGATTCATCTGTATCAGACATGTTTAAACAGACTAAGAATGAGGCTAGCAAGCTTGGAAAATACTTTCAATAAATTTACAAGCAATATAAAAAACGCTGCTGCGCTTTTTTTAAAAATACAAAAAAACTGTCACAGTTGAAATAACAATGAACTAATTCAGTTATAGCAACCAAATTTTAACAGTAAATGTATGAAATTAGCAGAGGATTGCACCCACTAGCAAAAGGATGATTTAACCCCTTAATACCCAAAACGGATAATCAATTTAACAATTAACGTTTTTATCACAGTCAAACACACTGTCACAGGTCTGCTGTGACTGAGTACCTCCCTCAAAAATAAATTTTGAAGACCCCTGAGCTCTCTGGAGACGTCCTGGATCAAGGAGGAAGAAGCAGGAAGACTGTGATCGAATTTTAACTGCGCAACAAGGCGCTAAAAAAAGGCCCCTCCCACTCATATTACAACAGTGGGAGACCTGATATAACGGTTTCCATGCAGAAATATACGTTAGCCATGTGGAAAAAAATCATGCCCTAAAAGATTTATCACCAAGTACCTCACAAAACGATTAACATGCCAGTAAACGTTTTAAAAACAAACATTTCAAATGTTATGTAAAGTTATCACTAAGCCTGCTACCAGTCGCTTCTACTGCAGTTAAGGCTCATACATTATTTCAGTATTAACATTATTTTCTCAGTCAAATTCCATTCCCTAGAAAATAACTCTACTGCGCATACATATATCAGCCTGATACCAGTCGCTACTACTGCATCTAAGGCAGTACTTACATCATATGGGTATCAGCAGTGTTTTCTTAGTCAATTCCATTCCTTAGAAAATATTATACTGCACATAACTCATTTGCAGGGGACCCCGCATGCTATTCCCTTTTCTGAAGTTACCCCACTCCTCAGAAGGTACGAGAACAGTCAGTGGATCTTAGTTACGTCTGCTAAGATCATAGAAAACGCAGGCAGATTCTTCTTCTAAATACTGCCTGAGAGAAAAAACAGCACACTCCGGTGCCATTTAAAATAACAAACTTTTGATTGAAGAATAATTAAGTAAAAAACTCCTAACTCCTCTCACGACCTCCTTCTTTGTTGAGAGTTGCAAGAGAATGACTGGGTATGACATGTGAGGGAAGGAGCTATATAGCAGCTCTGCTTGGGTGATCCTCTTGCAACTTCCAGTTGGGAAGGAGAATATATCCCATAAGTAATGGATGACCCGTGGACTGAACACACTTAACAAGAGAAAGATAACTTAGAAACAAAATTATTTAACTCTATTTTCCAAAATCTCGCAGTCAGAGACATATGGAGGGCTCAGAACCCGGACAGTAGGAATTATACCTGTCAAAAGCATCTAAATCATTGTCAAGAATTGATCTCACATTAATAAATGACAGTCTCTATTATACAGGGGCTAAAGCATCTTTTTCAGAAATCTGCATCTCGGATCATGCCCCTATAACGCTGGATATCCCAAACCAGAATATTTGCCAACGAGGGTCACGTTTTTTTTATCCAAAATATCTTAGCAAAAATTTAAAATTCAGAATTTGGTTAAAAGACAAGCTGGAGGAATTTTTTAAATTTAATAATGGCTCAGTATCCAGTCTTTCGATTATTTGGGAGACAGCGAAAGCTGAATTAAGGGGAGATATTATTGCCTATATGGCAAAAATTAAGCGAGACTCTCGGTTAAGAGAGAGACAGGTAATAGCCGCAGTAGTTAATGCGTACAACAGATATTTATGTTCTCCTTCTGAGGAAAACTGGAAACGATACATTAACGTAAAGGGGGAACGAGATACCTTTATAACTTCTTATACAGTACATGCAGATCTAAAATATCAATCCAGACTTTATAAATATGGCAATAAATCATGCAAATTATTATCTAAGCTGGTGAAAAACTCCAGACAATCTTTAACAATTGAATCTCTACAGGTTAACAGGAAGCTACTTACCACATCCAAGGAAATTTCTGAATCCTTCTATCAGTATTACAAAACAATATACTCCTCTTTTTCTTCAGATATGGCAGCAAGTAATACTATGCTAAATTCCCCAATAACAGAGTTGGAAGTAACTCAAGCAATTCAAGCACTAAAATGGGAGAAAGCTCCAGGCCCGGATGCATTACCAAATGAATTCTATAAGAATTTGGAATCATCAATTACTCCTTACCTGACCAAACTTTTTAATTATTTCTACAGCAAGAATGCCCACATTCCTGCAAATTTTGTAGCATCTCACACAATTCTTTTACTCAAGCCAGGTAAAGATCCACACAGCAGAGAATTTAATAGAACCATTGCTCTCCTAAATACTGACTACAAGATATTTACTTCTATTCTGGCCAAGAGACTGCAGGAGGGGCTATCAGAGATAATTCATAGGGATCAAGTAGGATTTCTTCTTAAACGCAGCTCATCATCTAAAAACAGACAACTTCTTTTGCTCATTGATTATTTCAAAAATACAGAGGGAAGTCTGTCAAAAATTATCCAGATGCAGCAGTATAAGTGATTGACGCCGAGAAAACGGTTGATCGAGTTAGTCATGACTATTTATTGGCCACATTAGATCGGACTGGGTTTGGGAATAACTTTCTCAACCTAGTTAAAAATATTTGCACCCAATTCTCTACCAGTCTATTCATTCATGGGCGGGAGACGAACAAAATAAGGTTAGAAAAAGGGACTCGGCAAGGCTGTCCGCTTTCGTCACTATTGTTTGATCTGGCAATTGAACCATTAGCCGCTAAAATTAGACAACAGATCGAAGGTATCAAAATTTATAAAAAAGAGGTAAAGATGGCCCTATATGCAGACGATTTATTGATATATATATATCTAATACCTCTTACAATATTCCAAAGCTCCTGGATATAATCGAATTATTTGGCCAATTTTCAGGTTACAAAGTAAATAAATTGAAATCTGAACTGCTATGGTTAAGAAAAACTGATAACTCTTGTTTAGATAATCCTTTCAAGATAGTTTCCAGCTCTTTTAGATACCTAGGGATTTCTGTGTTGGCCAATCCACAAGACTGGTATGCCTAGAACATTTCTCCGATTCTTCTTCAAGCCACTACTTATATGAGAAATTGGCAGAATCTCCCTCTCTCGATATCAGGACGTATTGCTCTTTATAAAATGGTAATCTTACCTAAAATATGCTACATACTACAAAATCTCCCCATTTTACTGAAATCGTATGATAATAAAAAATTCAATATCGCACTTTGTTGTTTTATTTGGCAATCAAAAAACCCCAGAATATCTCTTCAGAGACTGTATCTTCCTAAACAATTTACTGGCCTGGCTCTTCCCGATATCTATGTAACTTAGTCTTCCTAGGACGTATTGCAGTGGATTGGGTTGTAGAGTCAGATCACTTCACAGATATAGGGCTAGAGTCCAGCATGATATATCCATTCTCGACAGCCTCTTTGCTTCACGTTTCCCCACATTCAATTCCTAAGCAAGTGAAAGTACTTAAAACAATATATACGATAATTCAGGCTTGGGGTAAGATTGGAGCACGAGTTGCAGTAAATATCAATATACCTAGATATCAAACTTTTTTAGGAAACCCAGAATATCAAGAGGGAACACAATCTTTATTATTGCAGAGTTGGCATAGACAAGGGCTTTACTTTGTATCACAGTTCTTAAATTCAGAGACAGGAACTATCAAATCTTTTGAAGAGCTGAAACGTGAGTTTGATCTTAATAATCATGACTTTTTTGCATACTTGCAAGCTAGAAATTATGCCACACAGCTAGCCAGCAAATATGCCTAGAGATGGTCATGGGGAAAACTTGACAAATGGCCAGTTCTGTTTAAAGCAGGTCATTTTTCTATCTCTTCTTGGTACTCTTATTTTGTTTCATATAAGGGAGAATCTAACCTAGGGGACATAGCTCAATAATGGACAAATCTTGCTTCTATTAGCATTGACCATGAGTTACATGTGGCGCGTTCCTTATTACTTTTTGATGCTACTATAGCCGAGACTTGGAGAGAATCCCACATAAAACTATTATATCAAACTTATTATACTCCAGATAGAGGCTACAGATGGTATAATACAAATTTTAATAAGTGTCCAAAATGCAGCTTACCAGCTGCAGACATATTA
Organism: Bombina bombina; assembly: GCF_027579735.1. Classification (NCBI taxonomy): domain Eukaryota; kingdom Metazoa; phylum Chordata; class Amphibia; order Anura; family Bombinatoridae; genus Bombina; species Bombina bombina. The sequence goes on along the minus strand of NC_069501.1, from coordinate 1,155,620,552 downwards.
CATATGATTTGGGCTTGTCAGATATCAACATGTTTCGCCAGCAACCCTGGCTTTATCAAGATTCTTGATAAAGCCAGGGTTGCTGGCGAAATATTTTGATATCTGTGTGAACACCAAGAAAGAAAAAGCCTGTTTTTTTTTTCCTGCGTACAGAAGTACTTAAGTGCAGGAGATTGAGGAACTACAAACAGAAAAGCTAACTTGCGCAAGTTACAGAGACAAAAGGATTGTCTAAAGTTTGGTGCTGTAATCAGAGCACTTCCTACAAGGACCAGTGACAAGGTAACACAAAGGAAAATTACCTTCCGGAACCCCTTGTCTGAGAGTCAAACTGAAGACACATAGGAACCGCTGGGAAGCCGTGAGTAGTAAAAGCTCGCAAGAGAGGGTAAGAAAATCACCCCTAAACACTGTTTGGAACATTCCTTTTCTACAAAACATAATTTATGCTTACCTGATAAATTTATTTCTCTTGTAGTGTATTCAGTCCACGGATCATCCATTACTTATGGGATATTCTCCTTCCCAACAGGAAGTTGCAAGAGGATCACCCACAGCAGAGCTGCTACATAGCTCCTCCCCTCACTGCCATATCCAGTCATTCGACCGAAACAAGACGAGAAAGGAGAAACCATAGGGTGCAGTGGTGACTGTAGTTTAATTAAAATTTAGACCTGCCTTAAAAGGACAGGGCGGGCCGTGGACTGGATACACTACAAGAGAAATACATTTATCAAGTAAGCATAAATTATGTTTTCTCTTGTTAAGTGTATCCAGTCCACGGATCATCCATTACTTATGGGATACCAATACCAAAGCTAAAGTACACGGATGATGGGAGGGACAAGGCAGGATTAAACGGAAGGAACCACTGCCTGAAGAACCTTTCTTCCAAAAACAGCCTCCGAAGAAGCAAAAGTATAAAATTTGTAAACTTTTGAAAAGGTGTGAAGCGAAGACCAAGTCGCAGCCTTGTAAATCTGTTCAACAGAGGTCTCATTTTTAAAGGCCCAGATGGAAGCCACAGCTCTAGTAGAATGAGCTGTAATCCTTTCAGGGGGCTGCTGTCCAGCAGTCTCATAGGCTAAGCGAATTATGCTCCGAAGCCAAAAGGAAAGAGAGGTTGCCGAAGCTTTTTGACCTCTCCTCTGTCCAGAGTAAACGACAAACAGGGAAGATGTTTGGCGAAAATCTTTAGTAGCTTGTAAGTAAAACTTCAAGGCACGGACTACGTCCAGATTATGTAAGAGACGTTCCTTCTTTGAAGAAGGATTAGGACACAATGATGGAACAACAATCTCTTGATTGATATTCTTGTTCGAAACCACCTTAGGTAAAAACCCAGGTTTGGTACGCAGAACTACCTTATCTGCATGAAAAATCAGATAAGGAGAATCACATTGTAAGGCAGATAGCGCAGAGACTCTTCGAGCCGAGGAAATAGCCATCAAAAACAGAACTTTCCAAGATAAAAGTTTAATATCAATGGAATGAAGGGGTTCAAACGGAACTCCTTGAAGAACTTTAAGAACCAAGTTTAAGCTCCACGGTGGAGCAACAGTTTTAAACACAGGCTTAATTCTAACCAAAGCCTGACAAAATGCCTGGACGTCTGGAACCTCTGCCAGACGCTTGTGCAAAAGAATAGATAGAGCAGAAATCTGTCCTTTTAAAGAACTAGCTGATAATCCTTTGTACAAACCCTCTTGGAGAAAGGACAATATCCTAGGAATCCTAACCTTACTCCATGAGTAATTCTTGGATTCACACCAATAAAGATATTTACGCCATATCTTATGGTAGATTTTCCTGGTGACAGGCTTTCGTGCCTGTATTAAGGTATCAATGACTGACTCGGAGAAGCCACGCCTTGATAGAATCAAGCGTTCAATCTCCATGCAGTCAGTCTCAGAGAAATTAGATTTGGATGATTGAAAGGACCTTGTATTAGAAGGTCCTGCCTCAGAGGCAGAGTCCATGGTGGAAACGATGACATGTCCACTAGGTCTGCATACCAGGTCCTGCGTGGCCACGCAGGCGCTATCAGAATCACTGATGCTCTCTCCTGCTTGATTTTGGCAACCAGTCGAGGGAGCAGAGGAAATGGTGGTAACACATAAGCCAGGTTGAAGAACCAAGGAGCTGCTAGAGTATCTATCAGCGTGGCTCCCGGGTCCCTGGACCTGGATCCGTAACAAGGAAGCTTGGCGTTCTGACGAGACGCCATGAGATCCAGTTCTGGTTTGCCCCAACGATGGAACAGTTGAGCAAACACCTCCGGATGGAGTTCCCACTCCCCCGGATGAAAAGTCTGACGACTTAGAAAATCCGCCTCCCAGTTCTCTACGCCTGGGATGTGGATCGCTGACAGATGGCAAGAGTGAGACTCTGCCCAGCGAATTATCTTTGAGACTTCTAACATCGCTAGGGAACTCCTGGTTCCCCCTTGATGGTTGATGTAAGCCACAGTCGTGATGTTGTCCGACTGAAATCTGATGAACCTCAGGGTTGCTAACTGAGGCCAAGCTAGAAGAGCATTGAATATTGCTCTTAACTCCAGAATATTTATTGGGAGGAGTTTCTCCTCCTGAGTCCACGATCCCTGAGCCTTCAGGGAGTTCCAGACTGCGCCCCAACCTAGAAGGCTGGCATCTCTTGTTACAATCGTCCAATCTGGCCTGCGAAAGGTCATACCCTTGGACAGATGGACCCGAGATAGCCACCAGAGAAGAGAATCTCTGGTCTCTTGATCTAGATTTAGTAGAGGGGACAAATCTGAGTAATCCCCATTCCACTGACTTAGCATGCATAATTGCAGCGGTCTGAGATGCAGGCGCGCAAATGGCACTATGTCCATTGCCGCTACCATTAAGCCGATTACTTCCATGCACTGAGCCACTGACGGACGTGGAATGGAATGAAGGATACGGCAAGTATTTAGAAGTTTTGATAACCTGGACTCCGTCAGGTAAATTTTCATCTCTACAGAATCTATAAGAGTCCCTAGAAAGGTGACTCTTGTGAGTGGGGATAGAGAACTCTTTTCCACGTTCACTTTCCACCCATGTGACCTCAGAAATGCCAGAACTATCTCTGTATGAGACTAGGCAATTTGAAAGCTTGACGCCTGTATCAGGATGTCGTCTAGATACGAAAACACTGCTATGCCTCGCGGTCTTAGATCCGCCAGAATTGAGCTCAGAACCTTTGTAAAGATTCACGGGGCTGTTGCCAACCCGAAGGGAAGAGCTACAAATTGGTAATGCCTGTCTAGAAAGGCAAACCTTAGGAACCGATGATGATCTTTGTGAATCGGTATGTGAAGGTAGGCATCCTTTAAGTCCACTGTGGTCATGTACTGACCGTCTTGGATCATGGGTAGGATGGTCCGAATAGTTTCCATTTTGAATGATAGAACTCTGAGGAACTTGTTTAAGATATTTAGATCCATGATTGGTCTGAAGGTTCCCTCTTTCTTGGGAACCACAAACAGATTTGAATAAAACCCTTGTCCCTGTTCCGTCCGCGGAACTGGATGGATCACTCCCATTACTAGGAGGTCTTGCACACTGCCTCTTTCTTTATCTGGTTTGCTGATAACCTTGAAAGATGAAATCTCCCTTGTGGAGGAGAAGCTTTGAAGTCCAGAAGATATCCCTGAGATATGATCTCCAACGCCCAGGGATCCTGAACATCTCTTGCCCATGCCTGGGCGAAGAGAGAAAGTCTGCCCCCCACTAGATCCGTTTACGGATAGGGGGCCGTTCCTTCATGCTGTCTTGGGGGCAGCAGCAGGTTTTCTGGCCTGCTTGCCCTTGTTCCAGGACTGGTTAGGTTTCCAGGCCTGTCTGGAATGAGCAACAGTTCCCTCTTGTTTTGAAGCGGAGGAAGTTGATGCTGCTCCTGCCTTGAAATTTCGAAAGGCACGAAAATTAGACTGTTTGGCCTTTGATTTGGCCCTGTCCTGAGGAAGGGTATGACCCTTGCCTCCAGTAATGTCAGCAATAATTTCCTTCAAGCCAGGCTCGAATAAGGTCTGCCCCTTGAAAGGAATGTTGAGTAACTTAGACTTTGAAGTCACGTCAGCTGACCAGGATTTAAGCCATAGCGCCCTACGCGCCTGTATGGCGAATCCGGAATTCTTAGCCGTTAGTTTAGTCAAATGAACAATGGCATCAGAAACAAATGAGTTAGCTAGCTTAAGCGTTCTAAGCTTGTCAATTTCCTCCAATGGAGCTGTATGGATGGCCTCTTCCAGGGCCTCAAACCAGAATGCCGCCGCAGCAGTGACAGGCGCAATGCATGCAAGGGGCTGCAAAATAAAACCTTGTTGAATAAACATTTTCTTAAGGTAACCCTCTAATTTTTTATCCATTGGATCTGAAAAAGCACAACTGTCCTCAACCGGGATAGTGGTACGCTTTGCTAAAGTAGAAACTGTTCCCTCCACCTTAGGGACCGTCTGCCATAAGTCACGTGTAGTGGCATCTATTGGAAACATTTTTCTAAATATAGGAGGTGGGGAAAAGGGCACACCGGGTCTATCCCACTCCTTGCTAATAATTTCTGTAAGCCTTTTAGGTATAGGAAAAACGTCAGTACACACCGGCATCACATAGTATCTATCCAGCCTACATAATTTCTCTGGAATCGCAACTGTGTTACAGTCATTCAGAGCAGCTAATACCTCCCCAAACAATACACGGAGGTTCTCAAGCATACATTTAAAATTAGAAATCTCTGAATCAGGTTTTCCCGAGTCAGAGATGTCACCCACAGAACGAAGCTCTCCATCCTCATGTTCTGCATACTGTGACGCAGTATCAGACATGGCTCTTACAGCATTTGCGCGCTCTGTATCTCTCCTAACCCCAGAGCTATCGCGCTTGCCTCTTAATTCAGGAAATCTAGATAATACCTCTGACAGGGTATTATTCATGATTGCAGCCATGTCCTGCAAGGTAATCGCTATGGGCGTCCCTGATGTAATTGGCGCCATATTAGCGTGCCTCCCCTGAGGGAGAGGCGAAGAGTCTGACACGTGGGGAGAGTTAGTCGGCATAACTTCCCCCTCGACAGAACCCTCTGGTGATAATTATTTTATAGATAAAGACTGATCTTTACTGTTTAAGGTGAAATCAATACATTTAGTACACATTCTCCTATGGGGCTCCACCATGGCTTTCAAACATAATGAACAAGTATGTTCCTCTGTATCAGACATGTTTAAACAGACTAGCAATGAGACTAGCAAGCTTGGAAAACACTTAAAACAAGTTTACAAGCAATATAAAAAACGTTACTGCGCCTTTAAGAAACACAAATTTTGTCCAAATTTGAAATAACAGTGAAAAAAGGCAGTTACACTAACGAAATGTTTACAGTGTATGTAACAAGTTAGCAGAGCATTGCACCCACTTGCAAATGGATGATTAACCCCTTAATAGCAAAAATGGAATAACAAATGACAAAAACGTTTTTTAAACAGTCACAACAACTTCCACAGCTCTTTTGTGGTTTTTTACCTACCTCAATACGACTTTTGAAGCCTTTTGAGCCCTTCAGAGAAGTCCTGGATCATGCAGGAAGAAGCTGGATGTCTGTGTCTGTAATTTTTGCTGTGCAAAAAAATGCTAAAATAGGACCCTCCCACTCATATTACAACAGTGGAAAGCCTCCAGGAACTGTTTCTAGGCAAAATTCAAGCCAGCCATGTGGAAAAAACTAGGCCCCAATAAGTTTTATCACCAAACATATATAAAAACGATTAAACATGCCAGCAAACGTTTTATATTGCACTTTTATAAGAGTATGTATCTCTATTAATAAGCCTGATACCAGTCGCTATCACTGCATTTAAGGCTTTACTTACATTACTTCGGTATCAGCAGTATTTTCCAGCAAATTCCATGCCTAGAAAAATATTTTAACTGCACATACCTTATTGCAGGAAAACCTGCACTCTATCCCCCCTCTGAAGTTACCTCACTCCTCAGAATATGTGAGAACAGCAAAGGATCTTAGTTACTTCTGCTCAGATCATAGAAAACGCAGGCAGATTCTTCTTCCAAATACTGCCTGAGATAAACAGTACACTCCGGTACCATTTAAAAATAACAAACTTTTGATTGAAGAAATAAACTCAGTATAAAACACCACAGTCCTCTTACGACCTCCATCTTAGTTGAGAGTTGCAAGCGAATGACTGGGTATGGTAGTGAGGGGAGGAGCTATGTATCAGCTCTGCTATGGGTGATCCTCTTGCAACTTCCTGTTGGGAAGGAGAATATCCCATAAGTAATGGATGATCCGTGGACTGGATACACTTAACAAGAGAAATTAAGCTCACTGAGGATACGAAGAGGTAACTGTGAAACCGTAATTTATCGCAACATAAATATAAGGATAAAGAACACAGCCCTCAGTAACTTATCTCCAATTACTTACAAATGCTTTGATGAACTTTTTAGATACGCAAAATTACAACCAATATAAGTAAACAGCCATTGTGGGGACACCATTTATAATCAGTCTTGCATTTAAATTGTTTTAACTAATTGTTAGTTTTTGCTACATATTTGTAATTTTAAAGTTGATGAAATATAGATATAAAATATCGAAGAGACAAATATTATTAATTGTGTTGAAATAAAAGAATACATTCTATCTAAAATCTTTGAACAAAGGATACAAAAGAGCAGAAAAATCCTTTAATTGGTGTATGAAACAAATGTATATCTGAATTTTAGAAATTTTATGAATTGATCGATATAGTGTTGCAACATTTAGGGTTTGTGATTTATTTTATCTTGGTATTATCATGTTTTTATTTTGAAAATAAATTGTAGAAGAATTTTTCACTTATTCTGTCCAAGGTCCAGTTTTTTCTACATATTTAGCTAACGACTTCCATACACACCTTTATCCCTTTTGCAGATTAAGCGCCTAATCTCCATAACTTTTTCACTTTAAATCCCTTTAAGCTCACAATGATAGATATCATCTTTTTGACAAGCAACAATCCGGCTTTCAAAGACTCTAAGATCGTAAACTTAGTTATCCTTGCAACTAGAAACTTGATCCTTAAGAAATGGAAGAGCAAATTTCTACCTTCAATTTTGGAAGTAAAGAAATACCTGAAAAAACAAAACTATCTTTTTTTAACAAATGGGCAAAATTCATCAAAATATTCTCACCAATTGAAATCGATTATTTGATCTTTCCATTTAGAAATTCCGAAATAGTCTTACTTGGTATTTGGTAGTTAGATAGAGAAATACATCTACACATATACCCCTCAAATACTTGTCTGCATATACTTCTCTATAAAAGGAGAGGGGGAGAAGGGGGGGAAAGAAAATTTTTCTTTTTTCTCCCTCCCCTAATTTATATTTCTGTGAACACTTAGAAGTATACGGAGTCAATCTTTGGCCTTGTGATAATCCTATTACAAACCATTAGTTGTGGTTCTATCAGGTTAAAAGTACAAAGTTTCCAACAATGTAATTAGCAAAGAAAAAGAGCAGTTAGCTCAGAATTATTATTTAATTAACCGTTACACTTTATGATGATGATGAAAAAATGTTTTTTGCTTTTTGTGTTATTTGAAATTGACTTATTTTTTGTTGCATTGTTGGTACAAAATAAAATAAATAATAAAAACAAAAAACAGAATTTATGCTTACCTGATAAATTACTTTCTCCAACGGTGTGTCCGGTCCACGGCGTCATCCTTACTTGTGGGATATTCTCTTCCCCAACAGGAAATGGCAAAGAGCCCAGCAAAGCTGGTCACATGATCCCTCCTAGGCTCCGCCTACCCCAGTCATTCGACCGACGTACAGGAGGAAATATGCATAGGAGAAACCATATGATACCGTGGTGACTGTAGTTAGAGAAAATAATTCATCAGACCTGATTAAAAAAACCAGGGCGGGCAGTGGACCGGACACACCGTTGGAGAAAGTAATTTATCAGGTAAGCATAAATTCTGTTTTCTCCAACATAGGTGTGTCCGGTCCACGCCGTCATCCTTACTTGTGGGAACCAATACCAAAGCTTTAGGACACGGATGAAGGGAGGGAGCAAATCAGGTCACCTAAATGGAAGGCACCACGGCTTGCAAAACCTTTCTCCCAAAAATAGCCTCTGAAGAAGCAAAAGTATCAAATTTGTAAAATTTGGCAAAAGTGTGCAGTGAAGACCAAGTCGCTGCCTTACATATCTGGTCAACAGAAGCCTCGTTCTTGAAGGCCCATGTGGAAGCCACAGCCCTAGTGGAGTGAGCTGTGATTCTTTCAGGAGGCTGCCGTCCGGCAGTCTCATAAGCCAATCGGATAATGCTTTTAAGCCAAAAAGAAAGAGAGGTAGAAGTTGCTTTTTGACCTCTCCTTTAACCAGAATAAACAACAAACAAAGAAGATGTTTGTCTGAAATCTTTAGTGGCCTCTAAATAGAATTTTAGAGCACGGACTACGTCCAAATTGTGTAACAAACGTTCCTTCTTTGAAACTGGATTCGGACACAAAGAAGGTACAACTATCTCCTGGTTAATATTTTTGTTGGAAACAACTTTCGGAAGAAAACCAGGCTTAGTACGCAAAACCACCTTATCTGCATGGAACACCAGATAGGGCGGAGAACACTGCAGAGCAGATAACTCAGAAACTCTTCTAGCAGAAGAAATTGCAACCAAAAACAAAACTTTCCAAGATAATAACTTAATATCTACGGAATGTAAGGGTTCAAACGGAACCCCTTGAAGAACTGAAAGAACTAGATTAAGACTCCAGGGAGGAGTCAAAGGTCTGTAAACAGGCTTGATTCTAACCAGAGCCTGAACAAACGCTTGAACGTCTGGCACAGCTGCCAGCCTTTTGTGAAGTAAAACAGATAAAGCAGAGATCTGTCCCTTCAGAGAACTTGCAGATAATCCTTTCTCCAAACCTTCTTGTAGAAAGGATAGAATCTTAGGAATTTTTATCTTGTTCCATGGGAATCCTTTAGATTCACACCAACAGATATATTTTTTCCATATTTTATGGTAAATTTTTCTAGTTACAGGCTTTCTAGCCTGAATCAGAGTATCTATTACAGAATCTGAAAACCCACGCTTTGATAAAATCAAGCGTTCAATCTCCAAGCAGTCAGTTGGAGGGAAACCAGATTCGGATGTTCGAATGGACCTTGAACAAGAAGGTCCTGTCTCAAAGGTAGCTTCCATGGTGGAGCCGATGACATATTCACCAGGTCTGCATACCAAGTCCTGCGTGGCCACGCAGGAGCTATCAAGATCACCGAAGCCCTCTCCTGATTGATCCTGGCTACCAGCCTGGGAATGAGAGGAAACGGTGGGAATACATAAGCTAGGTTGAAGGTCCAAGGTGCTACTAGTGCATCTACTAGAGTCGCCTTGGGATCCCTGGATCTGGACCCGTAACAAGGAACCTTGAAGTTCTGACGAGAGGCCATCAAATCCATGTCTGGAATGCCCCATAATTGAGTTATTTGGGCAAAGATTTCCGGATGGAGTTCCCACTCCCCCGGATGGAATGTCTGACGACTCAGAAAATCCGCTTCCCAATTTTCCACTCCTGGGATGTGGATTGCAGACAAGTGGCAGGAGTGATCCTCCGCCTATTGAATTATCTTGGTCACTTCCTCCATCGCCAGGGAACTCCTTGTTCCCCCCTGATGGTTGATATATGCAACAGTCGTCATGTTGTCTGATTGAAACCTTATGAATTTGGCCTTTGCTAGATGAGGCCAAGCTTTGAGAGCATTGAATATCGCTCTCAGTTCCAGAATGTTTATCGGGAGAAGAGATTCTTCCCGAGATCATAGACCCTGAGCTTTCAGGGGTTCCCAGACCGCGCCCCAGCCCACCAGACTGGCGTCGGTCGTGACAATGACCCACTCTGGTCTGCGGAAGCTCATTCCCTGTGACAGGTTGTCCAGGATCAGCCACCAACGGAGTGAATCTCTGGTCCTTTGATCTACTTGAATCGTCGGGGACAAGTCTGTATAATCCCCATTCCACTGTCTGAGCATGCACAGTTGTAATGGTCTTAGATGAATTTGTGCAAAAGGAACTATGTCCATTGCTGCAACCATCAATCCTATTACTTCCATGCACTGCGCTATGGAAGGACGAAGAACAGAATGAAGTACTTGACAAGAGCTTAGAAGTTTTGATTTTCTGACCTCTGTCAGAAAAATCCTCATTTCTAAGGAATCTATTATTGTTCCCAAGAAGGGAACTCTTGTTGACGGGGACAGAGAACTTTTTTCTTTGTTCACTTTCCATCCGTGAGATCTGAGAAAGGCTAGGACGATGTCCGTATGAGCCTTTGCTTTTGACAGAGACGACGCTTGAATCAGGATGTCGTCCAAGTAAGGTACTACTGCAATGCCCCTTGGTCTTAGAACCGCTAGAAGGGACCCTAGTACCTTTGTGAAAATTCTCGGAGCAGTGGCTAATCCGAATGGAAGTGCCACAAACTGGTAATGCTTGTCCAGAAAAGCGAACCTTAGGAACTGATGATGTTCCTTGTGGATAGGAATATGTAGGTACGCATCCTTTAAATCCACCGTGGTCATAAATTGACCTTCCTGGATGGTAGGAAGGATCGTTCGAATGGTTTCCATTTTGAACGATGGAACCCTGAGAAATTTGTTTAGGATCTTGAGATCTAAAATTGGTCTGAATGTTCCCTCTTTTTTGGGAACTATGAACAGGTTGGAGTAAAACCCCATCCCTTGTTCTCCTATTGGAACTGAATGAATTACTCCCATCTTTAACAGGTCTTCTACACAATGTAAGAATGCCTGTCTTTTTATTTGGTTTGAAGATAATTGAGACCTGTGGAACCTTCCCCTTGGGGGTAGTTCCTTGAATTCCAGGAGATAACCCTGAGAAACTATTTCTAGTGCCCAAGGATCCTGAACATCTCTTGCCCAAGCCTGAGCAAAGAGAGAAAGTCTGCCCCACACCAGATCCGGTCCCGGATCGGGGGCCATCCCTTCATGCTGTTTTGGTAGCAGTGGCAGGCTTCTTGGCCTGCTTACCCTTGTTCCAGCCTTGCATCGGTCTCCAGGCTGGTTTGGGTTGAGAAGTATTACCCTCTTGCTTAGAGGATGTAGAATTAGAGGCTGGTCCATTTCTGCGAAAGGGACGAAAATTAGGCTTATTTTTAGCCTTAAAAGACCTATCCTGAGGAAGGGCGTGGCCCTTTCCCCCGGTGATGTGTGAAATAATCTCTTTCAAATCAGGACCAAACAGTGTTTTACCCTTGAAAGGGATCTTAAGCAATTTTGTCTTGGAAGACACATCCGCTGACCAAGAATTTAGCCAAAGCGCTCTGCGCGCCACGATAGCAAACCCTGAATTTTTCGCCGCTAATCTAGCTAATTGCAAAGCGGCATCTAAAATAAAAGAGTTAGCCAATTTAAGTGCTTGAACTCTGTCCATAACCTCCTCATACGAAGATTCTTTATTGAGCGACTTTTCTAGTTCTTCGAACCAGAAACACGCTGCTGTAGTGACAGGAACAATGCATGAAATTGGTTGTAGAAGGTAACCTTGCTGAACAAACATCTTTTTAAGCAAACCCTCTAATTTTTTATCCATAGGATCTTTGAAAGCACAACTATCTTCTATAGGAATAGTAGTGCGTTTGTTTAGAGTAGAAACCGCCCCCTCGACCTTGGGGACTGTCTGCCATAAGTCCTTTCTGGGGTCGACTATAGGAAATAATTTCTTAAATATAGGGGGAGGAACAAAAGGTATGCCGGGCCTTTCCCACGCCACCCGCTTGGGTATAGGAAAAGCATCGGGGGGCACCGGAACCTCTAGGAACTTGTCCATCATACATAATTTCTCTGGAATGACCAAATTGTCACAATCATCCAGAGTAGATAATACCTCCTTAAGCAGTGCGCGGAGATGTTCTAATTTAAATTTAAATGTTACAACATCAGGTTCAGCTTGTTGAGAAATTTTTCCTGAATCTGAAATTTCTCCCTCAGACAAAACCTCCCTCCTGGCCCCTTCAGATTGGTGTGAGGGTATGTCAGAACAGTTATCATCAGCGTCCTCTTGCTCTTCAGTGTTTAAAACAGAGCAATCGCGCTTTCTCTGATAAGTAGGCATTTTGGATAAAATGTTTGCAATAGAATTATCCATTACAGCCGTTAATTGTTGCATGGTAATAAGTATTGGCGCACTAGATGTACTAGGGGCCTCTTGTGTGGGCAAAACTGGTGTAGACACAGAAGGGGATGATGCAGTATCATGCTTACTCCCCTCATTCGAGGAATCATCTTGGGCAATATCATTATCTGTGGCATCATTGTCCCTACTTTGTTTGGACACTATGGCACAATCATCACATAAATTTAAATGGGGAGAAACCTTGGCTTTCATACATATAGAACATCGCTTATCTGATGGTTCAGACATGTTAAACAGGCTTAAACTTGACAACAAAGCACAAAAAACGTTTTAAAATAAAACCGTTACTGTCACTTTAAATTTTAAACTGAACACACTTTATTACTGAATATGTGAAAAAGTATGAAGGAATTGTTCAAAATTCACCAAAATTTCACCACAGTGTCTTAAAGCCTTAAAAGTATTGCACACCAAATTTGAAAGCTTTAACCCTTAAAATAACGGAACCGGAGCCGTTTTTACATTTAACCCCTATACAGTCCCAGGTATCTGCTTTGCTGAGACCCAACCAAACCCAGAGGGGAATACGATACCAAATGACGCCTTCTATAAGCTTTTTCAGTGGTTCTTAGCTCCTCACACATGCATCTGCATGCCTTGCTCTCCAAAAACAACTGCGCATTAGTGGCGCGAAAATGAGGCTCTGCCTATGACTAGCAAAGGCCCCCATCTGAAAAAGGTGTCCAATACAGTGCCTGCCGTTTTTTTAAAACAATCCCCAAGATTATAATAACTATTAAGAGTTATAATCTGCCAAATATGCTTAGTAAAGTAATCGTTTTAGCCCAGAAAAATGTCTACCAGTCTTTTAAGCCCTTATGAAGCCCTTTATTCTTTTACTTAATCTAAGAAAATGGCTTACCGGTCCCCATAGGGGAAATGACAGCCTTCCAGCATTACAAAGTCTTGTTAGAAATGTGGCCAGTCATACCTCAAGCAGAAAGTCTGCCAACTGTTTCCCCCAACTGAAGTTACTTCATCTCAACAGTCCTGTGTGGAAACAGCAATCGATTTTAGTAACGTTTGCTAAAATCATCTTCCTCTTACAAACAGAAATCTTCATCTCTTTTCTGTTTCAGAGTAAATAGTACATACCAGCACTATTTTAAAATAACAAACACTTGATTGAAGGATAAAAACTACATTTAAACACCAAAAAACTCTTAACCATCTCCGTGGAGATGTTGCCGGTGCAACGGCAAAGAGAATGACTGGGGTAGGCGGAGCCTAGGAGGGATCATGTGACCAGCTTTGCTGGGCTCTTTGCCATTTCCTGTTGGGGAAGAGAATATCCCACAAGTAAGGATGACGCCGTGGACCGGACACACCTATGTTGGAGAAATTGCTGTTCTATCTTAATCATGAAAGTTTAATTTTGACTTGAGTGTGCCTTTAAGGTTTGAATTCATCAAATGGCATAACTTGATCTGAAACTTGCTCTAACGCACGAATGACATCAAGATTACATTTTTAAATAGGGAACCCTCAAAAATTAATTTAGCTGGCAAAAATTAACCTCTTTTTTGCTAATTGCAGTAAAAGCCCTGGATTGTGTTCCATACAAGCAACAAGATCTAATAAACTGGACAAAATACATTCACTTTAAATACCCCTTAGAAACAATATTTGTCACAGACAGCTATGAGGTCAGATGTGGCCAGAATCTAAAAGTAACAAGGAAGCTGTTCTAAGATGGGTCAACAGCTTTTTTCTTTATCTGTAAAAAAACCCTCTACCAAATAACCCTTAGAAACAATACTGGTTACAGACAGCCCTGTTGTAGATAACTGTAAGTAGATGCTTATTATACTTCCTTTATTTGTCAGGGCCGGACTGGGAAATCAGACCGGCCCTGCCCCCTCCAGTCTAACCACGCCCCTCCAGCCCAGCCACGCCCCTGGTTTTCCCTTCAACATATATTACAGGCCACAATTACTTTTTTTGGCAGTTATTTACTCCTCAATTGCATGTTGCTGGCTGTAGTGTTACTTTACTGTCTAATGTGTGGTTGTAACGCACTATATATTATATATATATATATATATATATATATATATATATATATAATATAATATAATATAATATAATATAATATAATATAATATATATACATATATGTATATATATATATATATATATATATATATATATATATAATATAGTGAGTTACAACCACACATTAGACAGTAAAGTAACACTACAGCCAGCAACATGCAATTGAGGAGTAAGTAACTGCCAAAAAAGTAATTGTGGCCTGTAATTTTGTCACCATTGCACAATAGCTGCCTTAGAACTGATAACACAGATAAATATAATGTCAAAAACAGCTTTAACAAGCTCTTGCAGCCAGTGGGTTAAAATGTACCTCCCTGAAATTTGTGTCTGTCACCTTCTGCCAAGTGTACAGGAAGACACGCTAAAACTACAATTCCCAGAAGTCAATGGTCTTCTGCCACATTATCTTACACAGGCACAAAAAAACCCACTTAACTCATACACTGCTAAAAGAATCCAATTGTACGGATCAGCACTGCTGTTTACTACCAAAAAATCAACCTAACTAAAAAAGTATCCTAACTAGAAATAAATAATTTTATATTTAACCTTATTTTACATATTTACGTATTTACATTTAAAGCCGTTTCAGGTGTTTACACATTAATTTCATGTTTTACCACTGTGAGGTACCTAAACAATATGATATGTTGCTCATTTTCCCCCATACACTTCTAAAAAAAAATACCCAAAATATTGGAAAAAAGCAACAGTACAAAATAAAAAATGTTTTAATCATTTGTGTGATTTTGTGTAGTGCATAACATAATGTGAACCATTAATTCCTAAATATTACAAACACTTTATGGTTTCACATTAAGCATCAATTCACCTTCATTCTAAAAAAGGACATACAGCAAAATCAAATCAGCACCAGCCTAGGCATAAAGTTGATATTATATTGTTATTTATGATTTCTGGACCGATTTCTGGACTGGTAAATACTGTCATTTTACCTTGCTTTGAGGAGTAGTGAGCATTCTCACAGAATGTCTGAAATAGATCAGTGACAGTGAATTCTATGGCCTGGGCAGCACTCTCTTTGCTGTTTGAATTGACTCTGATTGAGTGTGCAAATCTCCTCCTCGCCTCGACCGGCCTCTTCCCTCACACACTGAGTCAGCGGCAGCCCCATCTATCACATGATCCCGGGCTAAGAGCTCCCCTGGGCGGGCCTATCTATTCTGTGTCGACTGCCGCTGCACCTGCGCTTCCTGAGCCCTCACACAAGTTCAACTCAACTGTGCTAAGTTCAAGTTGCTTCTTGCTGCGCTGACGCTGTGCGCTCTCTCTCCTCCACTGCAGCTGTTTGAGCAGCCTCTGCCGGCCAGCGGCCCACCAGGATTTTTCCTGGTATCCCGGCGGCCCAATCCGGCCCTGTTATTTGTCCAGAATAACACTCTTCAGGCAGAACATATATATATATATATATATATATATATATCCTCCATGTGTATCTGCACTCACAATCTCCTCCAGTCATCAACCAGGGTGCCAGGTCAGTAGTATTCACAGTATTTTCAAATAGGACTGCACTCACTGGGTTTTAGCATAAAAACTTATTTTATTGTGGTAACGGTTCGGAGTCCACAGACTCCTTCCTCAGACAAGAACGTTCTGGTCTGAGGAAGGAGTCTGTGGACTCCGAAATGTTACCACAATAAAATAAGTTTTTATGCTAAAACCCAGTGAGTGCAGTCCTATTTGAAAATACTATATATATATATATATATATATATATATATACACACATACATATACACACACTAAAAATAAATACCTGTATTTCATTCCATATATCTTCATCTAATAAAGTAGCTGCAGTATAGTGTTGCAGTGGAACAATCAGACAGTGCCCATCCGTAAGGGAAACATAGTTGGGAAGAGACAGATATACCTATAAGAAAAAGAAAGAAATATATATTTATTTCAATACTTAGTAATAAAACAACCTTGTAAATTATTTTAAAGGGACATGACATCCGCAATTTTTTTATGATTCAGATAGGGCATTCTTTTGTAAACTTCCCAATTGACTTATTTTACCAATCTTGCTTCATTCTTTTGGTATCTTTTATTGAAGTAGCAGCAATGTACTATTGGGAGCAAGCTGAACACATCAGTAAGCCAATGGCCACAGGTATTTATGTGCAGACACCAATCAGCAACTAGCCTCAGCTCCTTTGCTTACCTAGGTATGCTTTTCAAGAAAGGATACCAACAGAACTAAGCAAATTAGATAATAAAAGTAAATTGAAAAGTTGTCTAAAATTGTTTATCTGAAATATAAAATAAACATTTTGGATTTCATATCCCTTTCAATGTACAGTAAAAAGATAATTTATACTTACCTGAAAATTGTATTTCTTTCATGGCAGTGAGAGTCTACAAACCATTACTCATGGAAATTATTCTTCTCTACCACTAGGAGGAGGCAGAGTCCTAAACCCCAAGAGCTTTATAAAACCTCTCCCATCTCACACATACCTCAGTCTAACGTATAGCCAAGCAAGTGAGGCAAGAAAACATAATTTATATCTCACCTGATAAATTGATTTCTTCCATGGTGGCTAGAGTCCATGACCTGTTATGCATAGGATATACATTCCAACTACAAGGAGGAGGCAATGTTTCCCAAACCCCAAAATCCTATAAAACCCCTCCCACCTCACTCATACCTTAGTTTGACGTATAGCCAAGTGGTGGGGTGTTCAGAATGAATAAAAGCCAAAAAGAGGTTTTTAAAATAAAAAAATCAACCCCAAACAGGTGGGGGCTCGTGGACTCTCACCACCATGAAAGAAATTAATTTATCAGGTGAGATATAAATTATGTTTTCTTTCATATAGTCCATGACCTGTTACGTATGGGATATAATACCCAAGATGTGGAAGTCCACAAGTAACAAGAGAGGGATTAAAACAAACCACTTAAATCTATAACCCAAATAGCCTGGTTGCTAGGTAGCTGAGCTTATCATTGGGTTACTACAGCTGGCCTGGAAAAAAAGCATGCCAAAATACATTTGTGTACAAAGCAAGTGAGAGGGGCCATATATACATAATATATAAACTTTTAACAATTAATAGTGCCCACGATGTGGCTACAAGTGTCTATATATAAAAATGTAAAACATATCCAGATAGTCGTCCACTAATCATCAAGTAGCAAAACAGCCAAACCAGTACTGAAACATATCAGCAGAGGGAATGGAATAGGAGTATAATTTATATCTGTAAAGGGAGGCAGAAGATGCATCCCTGTGACCAAATTTACAGAGAACCCATGAAAAAAACTCCCAGAGGCGAAAACATGGTGTCACAAGGCAGTACTCCCTTCACTTTCCTCTGACAAGCACTGAAATCTGAGGGGAACTGGGCTTCAATATGCTCTGAAGCACCTTTAACTGAAGAATCAAGCACATCAGGCTTCAACCACCTCCTAAGGTGGCAAAGTAAAAACTAAGATATGAGTGAGGTGGGAGGGGTTTTATAAAGCTTTTGGGGTTTGGGAGACTTTGCCTCCTCCAAGTGGTAGGAATGTATATCCCATATGTAACAGGTCATGGACTCTCGCCACTTTTATGAAAGAAAAAAAGCCTTAAGAGGAGCAGAGGAAAAAAATGTGCTGAAGAAAAAAAACTAACCCCAGAAAAACACAAGCGTGGGGACTTGTGGACTCTCAGCACCATGAAAGAAATTAATGTATCAGGTAAGTATAAATTATGTTGTCTTTCATACAGGTGGTGAGAGTCCACAATCTATTACTCATGGGAACCAACATCCAAACTGTGGAGTCCACGAGTAATAATAGGAAGGGATTTAAAAAACATAATTTTCATTTAGAAATTAAATTCACAACCTGAAATAAATATATTCTTCCCTAATTATATAAAGACATACATTATTTGTTTAAAATCCTAGAAATAGCAAAAAAAATATTCAAGTTCCCAAACAACTTCCAAGTAATGCAAAGATTTCTCAGAAGGATACCTAGATTGAGGACACAAAGAAGGAACAACAATCTCTCAGCTAAAGTAGTCTGAAGAAACCACCTTAGGAAAGAAATAAAAATGAAGACCAAAAAACAGCCTTATCCTGATGAAACAAAAGATAAGGAAGAACACAAAAAAGAGAAGGTAACTCAGAACACCAGAAAAGGATTCTATTAAGGAGAAATAGGCTTGATAACAGATTAATATGACCCGCCCCTGAATAAAACAAGGAACCTCAGGTAAATTAGTAATCTTTCTGTGGAAGAAAACTAAAATAGCAGAAAAACTGTCCCTTAGAAAACTCTCAGATATACCCTTATCTAGATAATCCTGCAAACAAAAAACAAATACTGCAAAATCCTAGGAATTCTGAAAGAATGCCAAGAAAAAGCATGATTAAAACACAATGAAATAAAAAGCCTTCCAGATCTTCTTAGTTCACAGAATCAGAGAAACCCCTATATCTAAGGATCAAACGATCAATTTCCATGCCATCAAATTCAGAGACTTGAGATCCGGATGGAAAAACGGATCTTAAGATAAGAAGCCTGACCGCAGATGGAGAGGCCAATGAGGCGTACAAAAAACACAAATCATTTTATTCCCCCTTTCAAGAGGGACCATGATGATAAAAATAAAAACAAAAACCCGAAGAGCAGCACTATGTTTTAAAACAAAAACTGGCAACCTAGACTCTAGAGGCTAGGTTGACAGTTTTTGTTTTAGAACATAGTGCTGTTCTTCGAGTTGTTCTAGAGTCTAGAGGATACCAGACTCCTCCACACACTCTACGAGAAATAAACAGACAATTAAAAACTAATCTGCTAAACCAATTGCAGATCATCTCTAACCACTGATTGCACCTAAACAGAAAAAAGGATTGCAAATAAAGTATGCAGGAATATGCAAAATAGTCTAAAAAGTGTGCCAACAGGAGAAACAGGGCGAGTCCTCTGGCTATGTTGTACCTGAAATAGCAAATATATTTAAATTACACTTTATTAACAAATATGCTTGAAAACAGACGTTACCAAAAGGGGGAGAGGTATTGTGAATCCAGGGTTAAGCCACCTCTGAATTAATTGTAAATATGCATTACAAAATCTAAAAAATCCTCCTCTGGTAATTAGACAAGTAAAATTGGGATGGTTATAGTAGGCTAATGAAAAATGGGATAGGTCACTTCCATAATTCAATAAATTAGTAGCCTAAATTCTATAGCACCCAAAATTTAAAAATAAGGGCTAGTGGACAGGGTGTAGCGTGTCTAATCAAACAATCACACAGGGTAGGGAAGTTAGCAAAAAGGTAGTTTCACACGCATTGGTAGGTACATCCAAACAGGCATACACATATATGCTCAAGCTATGCGCTCAAAGGCGTCCTCCTGCCTGCGTACTGCTCTGATTTAACAAAGTCAGCCAATTGCTAGCTAAAATCCCTATCAAGTAGAGCTAGCTCACATACAATAAGGTTTGTAGAAAACTTTGCATTTATACGAGGAAGTATTATGCTCAATACAAACTGTCAACATATACAAACTGTCAACATATAATCCCCTAGGTTATATACAAGTAGTTACATTTGAATCAAAATCAGAGGTTACTGTGTAGCTTATAGCGTAATAGCGTATAATGCTTAACAAAATGATACTGCTTGTTAACCTGGCACTAAAGCGTGCTCCTAAATAACAGTCTTTTAGTATATCATGCTCCTAAATAACAGTCTTTTAGTATATCAGAAAACTCCTATAGTCACAAATATAGTGCAAAGTGTTAGGCGGTAATAAGTTAAAAAAACGCTAATATTCATTTAAAGTATGTGACCAGTTCAGTTGAACCACACTGATTCCACCCCAGGCCATGCCCACCGACGCGTTTCCGTCACTGAACATGACTTCGTCAGGGCATAGGGCCAGCCCAGCATTAGGTACGAGAACTTATAGTAATCCGTTGTCATGGCAACTTTAAAAACCACTGAATGCAGAGGTGTAAACTCTGCTGTGGCCTCATTCGATCATGCGACTTGTACTCTGTACTAAGTATGTATTATGCCTTCAAGAAATTGCTCATTATTAAAAACTAATAGAACAAAGAGGAACATATAAGTTTAGCATTTCATTTAGAATGACGTGCTCTTTATATACTGGTATAATGTGCATCAATATGTATACAAGTATTCTATTCCCTAATATCTTAAAAATATTGAGAGAGGTATGTAATGCTTATTAAAGCATATCAATCGATATTACAGATTTCCTAGGTAGAATGTGCTGGTAATTAGTATGATGATTGGAGTATGGAAATGATATACTCATAAGATTCCTTTTTGTGGATCGATTGTAATTGCCCATAATAATAACCCCTCTGAAAGTTCAGACAGAGTTGGTTATAGCCACCTAGATAATACAGAAAAGAGGATAACCGATCAAGTAGATACTTGTTAGGGAAACAGATATTTATTTGTTGAACACAAGGTTGTTTAATATCAAATTATCGTTGTGTGTGAAAGTTGTTGTTAGTTTAGATCAACTAAATTAAATTAAATATTGTTTCAACATTATGTAAATATGTATCCTCTTAGTTTACTTCATATTGGAAAAGAGATACCATCAATTGTAAACTAGGTGTATTCATAACCCTAAACAGGAATAGTATGTAATTAATATTCATAAATCCACGATAAGATGTATATCATAAGCCGTAGTCTATAAGAAGCATTTGTATGATATTGCTTCATTTAATCCCCTGGGTGAGGTGGATTTTAATTCATGAATCCATCTACATTCTTTCTGTAGTAGCATTTTAGTAATGTCGTCCCTTCTCCCTTTTAATTTTATTTGTTCAATTGCACAAAAATAGATATTGTATTTGTGTCCCTGATGTTCATTGTTCATGTGTTGTGCTACGGGAACATTTCTATTCCATTTAATGTCACCTATGTGTTCAAGCACTCTAGTTCGTAGCTCTCTTGAGGTCTCACCCACATAGATTTTTGGGCATTTGCACATCGCGATATATATGACTTGCTTAGATCTACACTTTAGAAAGTCTTTAATTTCATACTGTTTTTCTGTGTCAGGGTGTGTGAAGGTTTTTGTGGGGGTCATGTTCTTACAGGCTTGACATCTTCCACATTTGTAGAAGCCTTTGGTTTCTCTCAACCAAGTTCTTGGTATGTCTTTTGAATAATGGCTCTCCATAAGTATGTCTTTAAGGTTTTTTGACCTTCTATATGTAATAACAGAATTTATGTTTACCTGATAAATTACTTTCTCCAACGGTGTGTCCGGTCCACGGCGTCATCCTTACTTGTGGGATATTCTCCTCCCCAACAGGAAATGGCAAAGAGCCCAGCAAAGCTGGTCACATGATCCCTCCTAGGCTCCGCCTACCCCAGTCATTCGACCGACGTTAAGGAGGAATATTTGCATAGGAGAAACCATATGATACCGTGGTGACTGTAGTTAAAGAAAATAAATTATCAGACCTGATTAAAAAACCAGGGCGGGCCGTGGACCGGACACACCGTTGGAGAAAGTAATTTATCAGGTAAACATAAATTCTGTTTTCTCCAACATTGGTGTGTCCGGTCCACGGCGTCATCCTTACTTGTGGGAACCAATACCAAAGCTTTAGGACACGGATGAAGGGAGGGAGCAAATCAGGTCACCTAAATGGAAGGCACCACGGCTTGCAAAACCTTTCTCCCAAAAATAGCCTCAGAAGAAGCAAAAGTATCAAACTTGTAAAATTTGGTAAAAGTGTGCAGTGAAGACCAAGTCGCTGCCCTACATATCTGATCAACAGAAGCCTCGTTCTTGAAGGCCCATGTGGAAGCCACAGCCCTAGTGGAAGGAGCTGTGATCCTTTCAGGAGGCTGCCGTCCGGCAGTCTCGTAAGCCAATCTGATGATGCTTTTAATCCAAAAAGAGAGAGAGGTAGAAGTTGCTTTTTGACCTCTCCTTTTACCAGAATAAACAACAAACAAGGAAGATGTTTGTCTAAAATCCTTTGTAGCATCTAAATAGAATTTTAGAGCGCGAACAACATCCAAATTGTGCAACAAACGTTCCTTCTTCGAAACTGGTTTCGGACACAGAGAAGGCACGACTATCTCCTGGTTAATGTTTTTGTTAGAAACAACTTTTGGAAGAAAACCAGGTTAGTACGTAAAACCACCGTATCTGCATGGAACACCAGATAAGGAGGAGAACACTGCAGAGCAGATAATTCTGAAACTCTTCTAGCAGAAGAAATTGCAACCAAAAACAAAACTTTCCAAGATAATAACTTAATATCAACGGAATGTAAGGGTTCAAACAGAACCCCCTGAAGAACTGAAATAACTAAGTTGAGACTCCAAGGAGGAGTCAAAGGTTTGTAAACAGGCTTGATTCTAACCAGAGCCTGAACAAAGGCTTGAACATCTGGCACAGCTGCCAGCTTTTTGTGAAGTAACACAGACAAGGCAGAAATCTGTCCCATCAAGGAACTTGCAGATAATCCTTTTTCCAATCCTTCTCGAAGGAAGGATAGACTCTTAGGAATCTTAACCTTGTCCCAAGGGAATCCTTTAGATTCACACCAACAGATATATTTTTTCCAAATTTTGTGGTAAATTTTTCTAGTTACAGGCTTTCTGGCCTGAACAAGAGTATCAATAACAGAATCTGAGAACCCTCGCTTTGATAAGATCAAGCGTTCAATCTCCAAGCATTCAGCTGGAGTGGGACCAGATTCGGATGTTCGAACGGACCTTGAACAAGAAGGTCTCGTCTCAAAGGTAGCTTCCATGGTGGAGCCGATGACATATTCACCAGATCTGCATACCAAGTCCTGCGTGGCCACGCAGGAGCTATCAAGATCACCGACGCCCTCTCCTGATTGATCCTGGCTACCAGCCTGGGGATGAGAGGAAACGGCGGGAATACATAGGCTAGTTTGAAGGTCCAAGGTGCTACTAGTGCATCTACTAGAGTCGCCTTGGGATCCCTGGATCTGGACCCGTAGCAAGGAACCTTGAAGTTCTGACGAGAGGCCATCAGATCCATGTCTGGAATGCCCCACAGTTGAGTGATTTGGGCAAAGATTTCCGGATGGAGTTCCCACTCCCCCGGATGCAATGTCTGACGACTCAGAAAATCCGCTTCCCAATTTTCCACTCCTGGGATGTGGATTGCAGACAGGTGGCAGGAGCGAGTCTCCGCCCATTGAATGATTCTGGTCACTTCTTCCATCGCCAGGGAACTCCTTGTTCCCCCCTGATGGTTGATGTACGCAACAGTCGTCATGTTGTCTGATTGAAACCGTATGAACTTGGCCCTCGCTAGCTGAGGCCAAGCCTTGAGAGCATTGAATATCGCTCTCAGTTCCAGAATATTTATCGGTAGAAGAGATTCTTCCCGAGACCAAAGACCCTGAGCTTTCAGGGATCCCCAGACCGCGCCCCAGCCCATCAGACTGGCGTCGGTCGTGACAATGACCCACTCTGGTCTGCGGGAGGTCACCCCTTGTGACAGGTTGTCCAGGGACAGCCACCAACGGAGTGAGTCTCTGGTCCTCTGATTTACTTGTATCTTCGGAGACAAGTCTGTATAGTCCCCATTCCACTGACTGAGCATACACAGTTGTAATGGTCTTAGATGAATGCGCGCAAAAGGAACTATGTCCATTGCCGCTACCATCAAACCTATCACTTCCATGCACTGCGCTATGGAAGGAAGAGGAACGGAATGAAGTATCCGACAAGAGTTTAGAAGTTTTGTTTTTCTGGTCTCTGTCAGAAAAATCCTCATTTCTAAGGAGTCTATTATTGTTCCCAAGAAGGGAACTCTTGTCGACGGAGATAGAGAACTCTTTTCCACGTTCACTTTCCATCCGTGAGATCTGAGAAAGGCCAGGACTATGTCCGTGTGAGCCTTTGCTTGAGGAAGGGACGACGCTTGAATCAGAATGTCGTCCAAGTAAGGTACTACAGCAATGCCCCTTGGTCTTAGCACCGCCAGCAGGGACCCTAGTACCTTTGAGAAAATCCTTGGAGCAGTGGCTAATCCGAAAGGAAGCGCCACGAACTGGTAATGCTTGTCCAGGAATGCGAACCTTAGGAACCGATGATGTTCCTTGTGGACAGGAATATGTAGATACGCATCCTTTAAATCCACTGTGGTCAAGAATTGACCTTCCTGGATGGAAGGATTGTTCGAATGGTTTCCATTTTGGACGATGGAACCTTGAGAAACTTGTTTAGGATCTTGAGATCTAAGATTGGTCTGAACGTTCCCTCTTTTTTGGGAACTACGAACAGATTGGAGTAGAACCCCATCCCTCGTTCTCTTAATGGAACAGGATGAATCACTTCCAGAAGATAACCTTGGGAGACTATTTCTAGCGCCCAAGGATCCAGAACATCTCTTGCCCAAGCCTGAGTGAAGAGAGAGAGTCTGCCCCCCACCAAATCCGGTCCCGGATCGGGGGCCCGCATCTCATGCTGTCTTGGGAGCAGTGGCAGGTTTCTTGGCCTGCTTTCCTTTGTTCCAGCCTTGCATAGGTCTCCAGGCTGGATTGGCTTGAGAAGTATTACCCTCCTGCTTAGAGGACGTAGCACTTGGGGCTGGTCCGTTTCTGCGAAAGGGACGAAAATTAGGTTTATTTTTGGCCTTGAAAGACCTATCCTGAGGAAGGGCGTGGCCCTTGCCCCCAGTGATATCAGAGATAGTCTCTTTCAAGTCAGGGCCAAACAGTGTTTTCCCCTTGAAAGGAATGTCAAGCAATTTGTTCTTGGAAGACGCATCCGCTGACCAAGATTTTAACCAAAGCGCTCTGCGCGCCACAATAGCAAACCCAGAATTTTTCGCCGCTAACCTAGCCAATTGCAAGGTGGCGTCTAGGGTGAAAGAATTAGCCAATTTAAGAGCACGAATTCTGTCCATAATCTCCTCATAAGAAGAAGAATTACTAATAATCGCCTTTTCTAGCTCATCGAACCAGAAACACGCGGCTGTAGTGACAGGGACAATGCATGCAATTGGTTGTAGAAGGTAACCTTGCTGAACAAACATCTTTTTTAGCAAACCTTCTAATTTTTTATCCATAGGATCTTGGAAAGCACAACTATCTTCTATGGGTATAGTGGCGCGCTTGTTTAGAGTAGAAACCGCCCCCTCGACCTTGGGGACTGTCTGCCATAAGTCCTTTCTGGGGTCGACTATAGGAAACAATTTTTTAAATATGGGGGGAGGTACGAAAGGTATACCGGGCCTGTCCCATTCTTTATTAACAATGTACGCCACCCGCTTGGATATAGGAAAAGCTTCGGGGGGCCCCGGGGCCTCTAGGAACTTGTCCATTTTACATAGTGTTTCTGGAATGACCAGATAATCACAATCATCCAAATTGGATAACACCTCCTTAAGTAGAGCGCGGAGATGTTCCAACTTAAATTTAAAAGTAATCACATCAGGTTCAGCTTGTTGAGAAATTTTTCCTGAATCTGAAATTTCTCCCTCAGACAAAACCTCCCTGGCCCCCTCAGACTGGTGTAGGGGCCCTTCAGAAACAATATCATCAGCGTCCTCATGCTCTTCAGTATTTTCAAAAACAGAGCAGTTGCGCTTTCGCTGATAAGTGGGCATATTGGCTAAAATGTTTTTGATAGAATTATCCATTACAGCCGTTAATTGTTGCATAGTAAGGAGTATTGGCGCGCTAGATGTACTAGGGGCCTCCTGTATGGGCAAGACTGGTGTAGACGAAGGAGGGGATGATGCAGTACCATGCTTACTCCCCTCACTTGAGGAATCATCTTGGGCATCATTTTTACTAAATTTTTTATGACATAAATCACATCTATTTAAATGAGAAGGAACCTTGGCTTCCCCACAGTCAGAACACAATCTATCTGGTAGTTCAGACATGTTAAACAGGCATAAACTTGATAACAAAGCACAAAAAACGTTTTAAAATAAAACCGTTACTGTCACTTTAAATTTTAAACTGAACACACTTTATTACTGCAATTGCGAAAAAGTATGAAGGAATTGTTCAAAATTCACCAAAATTTCACCACAGTGTCTTAAAGCCTTAAAAGTATTGCACACCAAATTTGGAAGCTTTAACCCTTAAAATAACGGAACCGGAGCCGTTTTTATATTTAACCCCTTTACAGTCCCTGGAATCTGCTTTGCTGAGACCCAACCAAGCCCAAAGGGGAATACGATACCAAATGATGCCTTCAGAAAGACTTTTCTATGTATCAGAGCTCCACACACATGCAGCTGCATGCCATGCTGTTCTCAAAAACAAGTGCGCCATACCGGCGCGAAAATGAGGCTCTGACTATGATTAGGGAAAGCCCCTATAGAATAAAGTGTCTAAAACAGTGCCTGCCGATATTATTTTACAAAAAATACCCAGATTAAATGATTCCTCAAGGCTAAATATGTGTAAATATGATCGATTTAGCCCAGAAAATGTCTACAGTCTTAATAAACCCTTGTGAAGCCCTTATTTACTGTCTGAATAAAAATGGCTTACCGGATCCCATAGGGAAAATGACAGCTTCCAGCATTACATCGTCTTGTTAGAATGTGTCATACCTCAAGCAGCAAAAGACTGCTCACTGTTCCCCCAACTGAAGTTAATTCCTCTCAACAGTCCTGTGTGGAACAGCCATGGATTTTAGTAACGGTTGCTAAAATCATTTTCCTCATACAAACAGAAATCTTCATCTCTTTTCTGTTTCAGAGTAAATAGTACATACCAGCACTATTTTAAAATAACAAACTCTTGATTGAATAATAAAAACTACAGTTAAACACTAAAAAACTCTAAGCCATCTCCGTGGAGATGTTGCCTGTACAACGGCAAAGAGAATGACTGGGGTAGGCGGAGCCTATGAGGGATCATGTGACCAGCTTTGCTGGGCTCTTTGCCATTTCCTGTTGGGGAGGAGAATATCCCACAAGTAAGGATGACGCCGTGGACCGGACACACCTATGTTGGAGAAATTAGGTTTTTCAGGTATTACTTCTTTGAGGTCATCGTCTTCTTGAATAACATGCCAATGTCTTTGGATGATATTCTTTATGCAAACATTTTTATCATTGTATGTTCCAATGATTCTTATGGGTTGTTGTGCGTTTATTGGTTGTACATTAGCTTGGTTGCTGGTTTCCAGTAATGTAGTTCTATCTAGTAATTTAGCTCTTTGATAGGCCTTTTTAAGGCATCTGCCTGGGTACCCTCTTTCTTTAAACCTTCTTTGTAGTTCCCTTGCTTCAGTCTCAATATCTAGTTCTGTGCTGCAATTTAGTCTGGCTCTTAGATATTGGCCAAACGGAATGCCCATTTTCAGTTTTTTTGGGTGATAGCTCTCCCATTTGAGGAGACTGTTAGTAGCTGTCTCTTTTCTATATAGTTTTGTGTTCAGCGTGCCATCAATCTCTTTTCTAATTTCTATATCTAGGAATGAAATTTTGTTTGAATCTATGTTTGAAGTGTCCCTCATTCCATCTTTGTTGTTATTCAGCCATATCATGAAATTTTCAAAGTCATTTTTGGTGCCTGTCCATAGGATTAGAACATCATCAATGTATCTAATGAATAAATCCATATATTGCATATATGGGTTCATGTCTTCATTAAGTATACTTCTGTTCTCAATCCACCCAAGGAACATATTGGCATACGTAGGAGCACAGCAAGTGCCCATTGCTGTGCCCCTTTTCTGTAGATAGATCTTCTTATTAAATAAGAAATAGTTATGTCTTAACACATAGTCTAGTAAATCAATGATGAAGTCATCTTCATCATTTTGGGTTGGATTTACTGTTTTCAAAAAGAAACTGACTGCTTCCAAGCCCAAATTATGGGATATGTTAGATTATAGACTTTCAACGTCTATACTGGCCAGCATAGTATTGTCACTGACTATCACGTCAGCCAGGCATTTTAAGACATCTTTAGTATCTTGTACGTGAGATGTAAGGGTATGTACAAAGTGTCTCAGTTTTTTGTCTAAAAAAATGCTAGCATTTTCAGTGATACAACCATTACCGGAGACTATGGGTCTACCGGGTGGGTTTGTCATGTTCTTGTGAACCTTAGGAAGGCTATAGAAAGTGGCTATTCTTGGAAACATGTTGAACATAAACTGGTGTTCAGCTTTTGTAATTACCCTTTCTTGTAGACCCCTATCCAAAAGGGATCATAATTCCCCTTTAAAAGCATCAGTTGGATCACATGTCAGGACTTTGTAATTGTCTGTGTTACTCAAAATGTCAGTACATATTTGTTCATATTGAGAGTTGTTCATAAGGACCATATTACCCCCCTTATCTGCATTTTTAATGGTAATCGCCTTATTATTTTGTAATTTCTGGAGAGCTTTTCGTTCTTTATAGCTCAAGTTTTTTTGCACTTTACTCTTTTTATTTATCTCCTCTATTTCTGTTGTCACTAGGGAGACACATTTTTCAATAGATGGATATTTAGAGATTGCTGGCATGAAATTACTTTTGGGTTTCACTATACTTGCTTTCCTTGTTTCTGGAGTCTCTGTGTTTTCATTAAGTAATGATAGCATTAAATTAACCATTTCATGGTCCTCTTGTTCTATGCCCATATCAATCAAGGAATTTGTGTTAGCATTTTTGTGAAACTTATGTAGTGCAAGTTTTCTAGCGAACAGATGTATGTCCTTGATCCAATTGAATGTGTCATGGTGTGGGGTGGGTACAAAAGTCAGTCCTTTGGATAATAGTGTGTGATGTTCTTTTTCTAATTGGGTTTCAGTTAAATTGATAATTTGTAAATTATCCATAACTACTTCTGTTTGTTGGTGGATTTTGGTTTGTTTAATTGCCTCGTTCTTGTTGTTCTCTTTGGTGGGAACAGATCTTTCTCTAAAAAAATACGTGTAATTGATGGTTCTGTTACGGCAACACTGGTTGTAGGTGTTTGTGTTAATTCCTCATCAGAGGGTTCTGAGTCTGTAGTGGAATTATCAGAGGTGGTATTTTTATTATTGATGATTCTAGATTCTTGTGTTTTTCTAAAATGACTACGTCTTTGATTACCTTTATAGATATTCCCTTTTTGGTGGTCAGACCAATCTCTTTGTAGTTTCCTATTTTTGGTTTCACTCAATTCTTCCTTGAGCTTGTCTATATGGAATTTAAGTTTTATATCTAGAGCCTCAAAATCTTTATGCGTAGTAAATTTGTTTGTATTTTTGCCTCATCAATTAATATGGTTAATTCATCATATTGTTTTCTTTCAAACTCTAGTGTCAATTTCATTAGATCTAGAGAGCACTGTGTCAAAATTTCCTGCCACCTAAACACAAAATTCTCATCAGAGATATGAAAAGCAGGTGCTAGCTGAATCCTTAGACCTCTAGGGATTAGTTTATTCTTAACATAATTTTCTAAACTGAAAATTTCCCAGAAAGATTTCACTTGTTTTTTTCATAATCTTAGCAATATTTTTAAAGGCTTCTTCTATGTTAGTAGCATTTGGACAAACGTTACCAACATTTAGAGTAAATACTCTTTCTGCTTCTTGTTTCCACTGATCAAAGTCTATGGAGGAGGATAGATAGCCGGCCATCACTATCTAAACTCTTACCACTTAAGTCCCAAATTCGTAAGTGTGAATTAAATCACTAGGTATAAAATAGTAAGGTTAGGGAACCAAAAGGGGGTTTGTGACATTAAAGTCAAGTGTAGAATTATACACTAGATAAATCAAATAGCAAATATATTTAAATTACACTTTATTAACAAATATGCTTGAAAACAGACGTTACCAAAAGGGGGAGAGGTATTGTGAATCCAGGGTTAAGCAACCTCTGAATTAATTGTAAATATGCATTACAAAATCAAAAAAATCCTCCTCTGGTAATTAGACAAGTAAAATTGGGATGGTTATAGTAGGCTAATGAAAAATGGGATAGGTCACTTCCATAATTCAATAAATTAGTAGCCTAAATTCTATAGCACCCAAAATGTAAAAATAAGGGCTAGTGGACAGGGTGTAGCGTGTCTAATCAAACAATCACACAGGGTAGGGAAGTTAGCAAAAAGGTAGTTTCACACGCATTGGTAGGTACATCCAAACAGGCATACACATATATGCTCAAGCTATGCGCTCAAAGGCGTACTGCCTGCGTACTGCTCTGATTTAACAGAGTCAGCCGATTGCTAGCTAAAATCCCTATCAAGTAGAGCTAGCTCACATACAATAAGGTTTGTAGAAAACTTTGCATTTATACGAGGAAGTATTATGCTCAATACAAACTGTCAACATATACAAACTGTCAACATATAATCCCCTAGGTTAGATACAAGTAGTTACATTTGAATCAAAATCAGAGGTTACTGTGTAGCTTATAGCGTAATAGCGTATAATGCTTAACAAAATGATACTGCTTGTTAACCTGGCACTAAAGCGTGCTCCTAAATAAGTCTTTTAGTATATCATGCTCCTAAATAACAGTCTTTTAGTATATCAGAAAACTCCTATAGTCAGATGGAAGATGTCAAGCCTGTAAGAACATGACCACCACAAAAACCTTCACACACCCTGACACAGAAAAACAGTATGAAATTAAAGACTTTCTAAACTGTAGATCTAAGCAAGTCATATATATCGCGATGTGCAAATGCCCAAAAATCTATGTGGGTGAGACCTCAAGAGAGCTACGAACTAGAGTGCTTGAACACATAGGTGACATTAAATGGAATAGAAATGTTCCCGTAGCACAACACATGAACAATGAACATCAGGGACACAAATACGATATCTATTTTTGTGAAATTGAACAAATAAAATTAAAAGGGAGAAGGTGCGACATTACTAAAATGCTACTACAGAAAGAATGTAGATGGATTCATGAATTAAAATCCACCTCACCCAGGGGATTAAATGAAGCAATATCATACAAATGCTTCTTATAGACTACGGCTTATGATATACATCTTATCGTGGATTTATGAATATTAATTACATACTATTCCTGTTTAGGGTTATGAATACACCTAGTTTACAATTGATGGTATCTCTTTTCCAATATGAAGTAAACTAAGAGGATACATATTTACATAATGTTGAAACAATATTTAATTTAATTTAGTTGATCTAAACTAACAACAACTTTCACACACAAAGATAATTTGATATTAAACAACCTTGTGTTCAACAAATAAATATCTGTTTCCCTAACAAGTATCTACTTGATCGGTTATCCTCTTTTCTGTATTATCTAGGTGGCTATAACCAACTCTGTCTGAACTTTCAGAGGGGTTATTATTATGGGCAATTACAATCGATCCACAAAAAGGAATCTTATGAGTATATCATTTCCATACTCCAATCATCATACTAATTACCAGCACATTCTACCTAGGAAATCTGTAATATCGATTGATATGCTTTAATAAGCATTACATACCTCTCTCAATATTTTTAAGATATTAGGGAATAGAATATTCCCCCACGATACTTGTATACATATTGTTGCACATTATACCAGTATATAAAGAGCACGTCATTCTAAATGAAATGCTAAACTTATATGTTCCTCTTTGTTCTATTAGTTTTTAATAATGAGCAATTTCTTGAAGGCATAATACATACTTAGTACAGAGTACAAGTCGCATGATCGAATGAGGCCACAGCGGAATTTACACCTCCGCATTCAGTGATTTTTAAAGTTGCCATGACAACGGATTACTATAAGTTCTCGTACCTAATGCTGGGCTGGCCCTATGCCCTGACGAAGTCATGTTCAGTGACGGAAACGCGTCGGTGGGCGTGGCCTGGGGTGGAATCAGCGTGGTTCAACTGAACTGGTCACATACTTTAAATGAATATTAGCGGTTTTTTAACTTATTACCGCCTAACACTTTGCACTATATTTGTGACTATAGGAGTTTTCTGATATACTAAAAGACTGTTATTTAGGAGAATGATATACTAAAAGACTGTTATTTAGGAGCACGCTTTAGTGCCAGGTTAACAAGCAGTATCATTTTGTTAAGCATTATACGCTATTACGCTATAAGCTACACAGTAACCTGTGATTTTGATTCAAATGTAACTACTTGTATCTAACCTAGGGGATTATATGTTGACAGTTTGTATATGTTGACAGTTTGTATTGAGCATAATACTTCCTCGTACAAATGCAAAGTTTTCTACAAACCTTATTGTATGTGAGCTAGCTCTACTTGATAGGGATTTTAGCTAGCAATTGGCTGACTCTGTTAAATCAGAGCAGTACGCAAGCAGGAGGACGCCTTTGAGCGCATAGCTTGAGCATATATGTGTATGCCTGTTTGGATGTACCTACCAATGCGTGTGAAACTACCTTTTTGCTAACTTCCCTACCCTGTGTGATTGTTTGATTAGACACGCTACACCCTGTCCACTAGCCCTTATTTTTAAATTTTGGGTGCTATAGAATTTAGGCTACTAATTTATTGAATTATGGAAGTGACCTATCCCATTTTTCATTAGCCTACTATAACCATCCCAATTTTACTTGTCTAATTACCAGAGGAGGATTTTTTAGATTTTGTAATGCATATTTACAATTAATTCAGAGGTTGCTTAACCCTGGATTCACAATACCTCTCCCCCTTTTGGTAACGTCTGTTTTCAAGCATATTTGTTAATAAAGTGTAATTTAAATATATTTGCTATTTGATTTATCTAGTGTATAATTCTACACTTGACTTTAATGTCACAAACCCCCTTTTGGTTCCCTAACCTTACTATGTTGTACCTGACTAAGTACCTACAAAAAGCCTCTGGTCTGTGTGTGTGCTGAGGTAAAGCACTTATCTGCAAAAGTACCCCTCCACCGGCTTACCAGGCAGCTGCAGCAGTATCCAGTAAAGAGTCCACCAGTGCAGATACGGGTATCGCATAGGAAATCTTGTAGGAAATATCAGAATCCCACAGTAGAAGGCTGCATGACAAGTCCCTCTGACATCTGAGGGCAGCCGTGGCAGAAATCCTTTAGGAAATACCTTTGCTGCTTGTTTGAAAGTTAAAGATCAGACAAACGCTTCAAAAACTGCAGCCTTGAAAACATTTTCATGGCAGAAAGCACTAAAACTGCACTATTCGATAGACACTTGTCCATTAGCAAACAAGCATCAAACAGCCAAACCAGTACTGAAACATATCAGCAGAGGTTATGGAAATAAGAATATATTGTAGATCCATAAAGGGAGGCAAAAGGACAAGTCTCTGTGACCGATTATAGAGCGTTTATGAAAAAGTTCCCATGAGGTGAAACAAAGAATCATAAACCATACCACAAATACATCCCTCAGACAAGCACTGTACTCTGAGGGGAACCTGGCCTTAATATAGACTGCAAACCCCTTTTTCTGAAGATTCAAACGCACATCTCGATTTTCCAACCACCTTCAGCAGAGGCAAAGTATAGAGTGAGGTATATGTGAGGTGGGAGGGGTTTTATAGCACTTTTGGGGTTTGGGACTCTTTGCCTCCTCCTAGTGGTAGAGAAGGGATTTCTTGCTAATATTTCTAATAACCATATGGTTACACATCTCTGAGCATTGTCTATTACAAGTATTATACAAAATACACTTTTTTTAAAAAAGAAATTGCTTACATTAAACAATCCTGTCAGAATTTAGGAATTATTATTTCAGATTTAAAATGTGGTAAACAATGTAGTATAGCAGCAAGTAAGGCCAGTATAAAGCTTGGTTATTATGCCACTTTAGAGATCACTGTACAGTTCTAGAGGCCATATTTCCAGAAGAATATAAATAAACTAGAATTTGTTCAAAAGAGGGCTACTAAAATTGTGCATGGTCTAAAAAATAAAACTTACAAAGAAAGACTTGATGACTATAGCTCATGAAATAAGTAATAGAGGTGATATGGTAGAAACTTTCATGTATATTAAGGGTTTTAATAAAGCGGAGGCAGTAGTATATTTCACGAAAAGAGGAACAACAGAACAAATGGTCATGAAATCAAGCTGAAAGGTAGTAGAGCCAGGAGTAATTTACAGAAGCAGGTTTTTGTAGATATAGGGTAGTTGATCCATGCAATAAAGTTAATTAGCGGTGCTAAAGACATAATCTGTGTGCCACTTCAAGAAAGCCTGTGATAAAAATAATGCTATCCTAGAAGCTTACAATTTATAGGTAATATAATTTGTTTAGCCGTTAGCTCTTATCTGCCCTTAAAATCTGTGCATTTGTCTCTAAATTTCCCAAATAACCAGACAAATAACAATTTATGTAAAATAAATCAGTGTCTGTTTTTAAACACAAATCAAATATGCACTCACTGGACTTTACACATCTTAGTGTATATTTATTAGCTAGTTACTATATATATATATATATACACACATACACACATCTTTTATAATGTGTCCAAACAGAATAAAAACCTATGTGATACTACAATAAAATCCTAGTGTGTTATTTTTACTAGCTAAACATTTTCTTTACTCGTATCACATAATCTTTTCTTTTTTTTCACGCAAGGATTGTACAGCTAACAAATAATAACCAAATAAAACAGAAACCTAGACTTCTCTGGTTATACTTACACCGTAAGAGGGAAATTTGTCTTATGATTGCATCTAACAAAACATGCTGTTGCTACAGCTATTAATGTACACGTTCTTTCTTGAAGAACATTATGTCAGTTTTCATTTCAAACATGCCAGGCGGTATCCAATGCCCCATACTGGTCATGCTGGTAGTGCTGAATTTCATCAAACACCAATTTCATGCTAACGCGATTCAGTCTATGGCTTCAAGCTACAAACTAATCTTGCTGTAATCTTCTGAAAAAAATCCCACAGCTATCACTTTCTCTAGACCTGTAGTATGCCCATTTAATTTTTTTTTTCCTTTGCTTTATAATAAAAAAAAGTGAAGCAATTGTGAACAATTTATTTTCACCATTACAACTAAGAATACTTCCTCTGCTGTAAAAATTATTCAAAGTGTGAAAGGAAAACAAAATAACAACCTAAATAATAAGAGTGGCAAACCTCAAGATATACACAAAGACAGCATTTTTGTTTAACACTTGTGTGCTGTAAAAGACAAAACATTATTATTATAACATTAACATTATATAAATCTATGGAACTAGATTAGTAGATATTGATATATAAGATGCAACAAGTAATAAGAATTAAGATTATTGGGCTCTATTCAGGGATGCTATTCATTGTTAATTTGCAGTGGTTAAAGGGACAGTCAACACCAGAATTTTTATTGTTTAAAAAGAAAGATAATCCCTTTATTACCCATTCCCCAGTTTTGCATAACCAACACAGTTAAAATAATACACTTTTTACCTCTGTGATTACCTTGTATCTAAGCTTCTGCTGACTGCCCCCTTATTTCAGTTCTTTTGACAGACATGCAGTTTAGCCAATCAGTGCTCAGTCCTAGGTCACTTTACGTGCATGAGCTCAATGTTATCTATATGAAACATGTGAACTAATGCCCTCTAGTGGTCAAAATGTATTCAGATTAGAGGCAGTCTTCAAGGTCTAAGAAATTAGCATATGAACCTCCTAGTTTTAGCTTTCAACTAAGAATACCAAGAGAACAAAGCAAAATTGGTGATAAAAGTAAATTGGGAAGTTGTTTAAAATTGCATGTCCTATTTAAAACATGAAAGTTTTTTTTGGACTTGACTGTCCCTTTAAGCAAGCAAATTATATTTTCTACTAAGAAAGCTATTTGTCGCCACAAAATTTTGATTGCATAAATGTCTATCTAAAAAAAATAAATCAGGGTTTTTAAAAAAGAAATAATAAAACCTGTGCCAAATCTTTTTTTGTGATTCTGATAGAGCACGCAATTTAAACAACTTTCTAATTCACTTCTATTATCAAATTGTTAGTTCAGCAACTGGGTAGCGCTTGCTGATTGGTGGCTACATTTAGACACCAATCAGCAAGCGCTACCCAGGTACTGAACCAAAAATGGGCTGACTCCTAAGCTTACATTCTTGCTTTTTAAATAAAGATACCAAGAGAACGAATAAAAATTGATAATAGGAGTAAATTAGAAAGTTGCTTAAAATTACATGCTCTATCCGAATTAATGAAAGTTTAATTTTAACTAGATTATTCCTTTAAAGGCCCAGGTAGAAACAACTGATATGGTAGAATTTGTAGTAATCCTTATAGGAGGAGACTGACCCACCTCAAAGTAAGATTCAAGAATCAAAAGCTTCAACTAAGAGGCTAACGAAACAATGGTAGACTTCTGACCCCTTCTAGTACCAGAAAAATAAACAAACAGGCTAGAAGATTGCCTAAAATCCCTAGCAACCTGTAAATAGAACTTTACATCTCTGACCACATCCACATTATGGAGAAGAAACCACCTTAAGGAAAAAAATCTAACAGTTTTTTAAAAAAAAGCCTTATCTTGATAAAAAAAACAAAATAAGGTGGATCCCAACAGAGAGCAGCAAATTCAGAAACTCTTCTAGCAGAAGAAATCACCAAAAGAAACAAAACCTTCCAGGAAAAAAGTTAAATATCCAAATTATGCATAGGTTCAAAAGGAGAAACCTGCAAAATGCTTAAAAACATAATTTATGTAAGAACTTACCTGATAAATTCATTTCTTTCATATTAACAAGAGTCCATGAGCTAGTGACGTATGGGATATACATTCCTACCAGGAGGGGCAAAGTTTCCCAAACCTTAAAATGCCTATAAATACACCCCTCACCACACCCACAAATCAGTTTAACGAATAGCCAAGAAGTGGGGTGATAAGAAAAAAGTGCGAAGCATATAAAATAAGGAATTGGAATAATTGTGCTTTATACAAAAAAATCATAACCACCACAAAAAAGGGTGGGCCTCATGGACTCTTGTTAATATGAAAGAAATGAATTTATCAGGTAAGTTCTTACATAAATTATGTTTTCTTTCATGTAATTAACAAGAGTCCATGAGCTAGTGACGTATGGGATAATGAATACCCAAGATGTGGATCTTTCCACACAAGAGTCACTAGAGAGGGAGGGATAAAATAAAGACAGCCAATTCCTGCTGAAAATAATCCACACCCAAAATAAAGTTTAATGAAAAACATAAGCAGAAGATTCAAACCGAAACCACTGCCTGAAGTACCTTTCTACCAAAAACTGCTTCAGAAGAAGAGAATACATCAAAATGGTAGAATTTAGTAAAAGTATGCAAAGAGGACCAAGTCGCTGCTTTGCAAATCTGATCAACTGAAGCTTCATTCC
The DNA here is from genome assembly GCF_027579735.1 of Bombina bombina. Classification (NCBI taxonomy): domain Eukaryota; kingdom Metazoa; phylum Chordata; class Amphibia; order Anura; family Bombinatoridae; genus Bombina; species Bombina bombina. The sequence goes on along the minus strand of NC_069501.1, from coordinate 1,155,582,982 downwards.
TAAACGCCCAGGAAGTAGAAACTGACCTAGTAGAATGAGCTGTAATCCTCTGAGGCGGAGTTTTACCCGACTCAACATAGGCAAGATGAATTAAAGATTTCAACCAGGATGCCAAAGAAATGGCAGAAGCTTTCTGACCTTTTCTAGAACCAGAAAAGATGACAAATAGACTAGAAGTCTTTCGGAAAGATTTAGTAGCTTCAACATAATATTTCAAAGCTCTAACAACATCCAAAGAATGTAACGATTTCTCCTTAGAATTCTTAGGATTAGGACATAATGAAGGAACCACGATTTCTCTACTAATGTTGTTGGAATTCACAACCTTAGGTAAAAATTCAAAAGAAGTTCGCAACACCGCCTTATCCTGATGAAAAATCAGAAAAGGAGACTCACAAGAAAGAGCAGATAATTCAGAAACTCTTCTGGCAGAAGAGATGGCCAAAAGGAACAAAACTTTCCAAGAAAGCAATTTAATGTCCAATGAATGCATAGGTTCAAACGGAGGAGCTTGAAGAGCTCCCAGAACCAAATTCAAACTCCATGGAGGAGAAATTGACTTAATGACAGGTTTTATACGAACCAAAGCTTGTACAAAACAATGAATATCAGGAAGAATAGCAATCTTTCTGTGAAAAAGAACAGAAAGAGCAGAGATTTGTCCTTTCAAGGAACTTGCGGACAAACCCTTATCTAAACCATCCTGAAGAAATTGTAATATTCTCGGAATTCTAAAAGAATACCAAGAAAAATGATGAGTAAGACACCAAGAAATATAAGTCTTCCAGACTCTATAATATATCTCTCTAGATACAGATTTACGAGCCTGTAACATAGTATCAATCACAGAGTCAGAGAAACCTCTTTGACTAAGAATCAAGCGTTCAATCTCCATACCTTTAAGTTTAAGGATTTCAGATCCGGATGGAAAAAAGGACCTTGCGACAGAAGGTCTGGTCTTAACGGAAGAGTCCATGGTTGGCAAGATGCCATCCGGACAAGATCCGCATACCAAAACCTGTGAGGCCATGCCGGAGCTATTAGCAGAACAAACGAGCATTCCCTCAGAATCTTGGAGATTACTCTTGGAAGAAGAACTAGAGGCGGAAAGATATAGGCAGGATGATACTTCCAAGGAAGTGATTATGCATCCACTGCCTCCGCCTGAGGATCCCGGGATCTGGACAGATACCTGGGAAGTTTCTTGTTTAGATGAGAGGCCATCAGATCTATCTCTGGAAGTCCCCACATTTGAACAATCTGAAGAAATACCTCTGGGTGAAGAGACCATTCGCCCGGATGCAACGTTTGGCGACTGAGATAATCCGCTTCCCAATTGTCTACACCTGGGATATGAACCGCAGAGATTAGACAGGAGCTGGATTCCGCCCAAACCAGAATTCGAGATACTTCTTTCATAGCCAGAGGACTGTGAGTCCCTCCTTGATGATTGATGTATGCCACAGTTGTGACATTGTCTGTCTGAAAACAAATGAACGATTCTCTCTTCAGAAGAGGCCAAAACTGAAGAGCTCTGAAAATTGCACGGAGTTCCAAAATATTGATCGGTAATCTCACCTCCTGAGATTCCCAAACTCCCTGTGCCGTCAGAGATCCCCACACAGCTCCCCAACCTGTAAGACTTGCATCTGTTGAAATTACAGTCCAGGTCGGAAGAACAAAAGAAGCCCCCTGAATTAAACGATGGTGATCTGTCCACCACGTTAGAGAGTGTCGAACAATCGGTTTTAAAGATATTAATTGAGATATCTTCGTGTAATCCCTGCACCATTGGTTCAGCATACAGAGCTGAAGAGGTCGCATGTGAAAACGAGCAAAGGGGATCGCGTCCGATGCAGCAGTCATAAGACCTAGAATTTCCATGCATAAGGCTACCGAAGGGAATGATTGTGACTGAAGGTTTCGACAAGCTGTAATCAATTTTAGACGTCTCTTGTCTGTTAAAGACAGAGTCATGGACACTGAATCTATCTGGAAACCCAGAAAGGTTACCCTTGTTTGAGGAATCAAAGAACTTTTTGGTAAATTGATCCTCCAACCATGATCTTGAAGAAACAACACAAGTCGATTCGTATGAGACTCTGCTAAATGTAAAGACTGAGCAAGTACCAAGATATCGTCCAAATAAGGAAATACCACAATACCCTGTTCTCTGGTTACAGACAGAAGGGCACCGAGAATCTTTGTGAAAATTCTTGGAGCTGTAGCAAGGCCAAACGGTAGAGCCACAAATTGGTAATGCTTGTCTAGAAAAGAGAATCTCAGGAACTGAAAATGATCTGGATGAATCGGAATATGCAGATATGCATCCTGTAAATCTATTGTGGACATATAATTCCCTTGCTGAACAAAAGGCAATATAGTCCTTACAGTTACCATCTTGAACGTTGGTATCCTTACATAACGATTCAATAATTTTAGATCCAGAACTGGTCTGAAGGAATTCTCCTTCTTTGGTACAATGAAGAGATTTGAATAAAACCCCATCCCCTGTTCCGGAACTGGAACTGGCATAATTACTCCAGCCAACTCTAGATCTGAAACACAATTCAGAAATGCTTGAGCTTTCACTGGATTTACTGGGACACGGGAAAGAAAAAATCTCTTTGCAGGAGGTCTCATCTTGAAACCAATTCTGTACCCTTCTGAAACAATGCTCTGAATCCAAAGATTGTGAACAGAATTGATCCAAATTTCTTTGAAAAAACGTAACCTGCCCCCTACCAGCTGAACTGGAATGAGGGCCGTACCTTCATGTGAACTTAGAAGCAAGCTTTGCCTTTCTAGCAGGCTTGGATTTATTCCAGACTGGAGATGGTTTCCAAACTGAAACTGCTCCTGAGGACGAAGGATCAGGCTTTTGTTCTTTGTTGAAACGAAAGGAACGAAAACGATTGTTAGCCCTGTTTTTACCTTTAGATTTTTTATCCTGTGGTAAAAAAGTTCCTTTCCCACCAGTAACAGTTGAAATAATAGAATCCAACTGAGAACCAAATAATTTGTTTCCCTGGAAAGAAATGGAAAGTAGAGTTGATTTAGAAGCCATATCAGCATTCCAAGTCTTAAGCCATAAAGCTCTTCTGGCTAAGATAGCTAGAGACATAAACCTAACATCAACTCTAATAATATCAAAAATGGCATCACAGATAAAATTATTAGCATGCTGAAGAAGAATAATAATATCATGAGAATCACGATTTGCTACTTGTTGCGCTAGGGTTTCCAACCAAAAAGTTGAAGCTGCAGCAACATCAGCCAATGATATAGCAGGTCTAAGAAGATTACCTGAACACAGATAAGCTTTTCTTAGAAAGGATTCAATTTTTCTATCTAAAGGATCCTTAAACGAGGTACCATCTGACGTAGGAATGGTAGTACGTTTAGCAAGGGTAGAAATAGCCCCATCAACTTTAGGGATTTTGTCCCAAAATTCTAACCTGTCAGGCGGAACAGGATATAATTGCTTAAAACGTTTAGAAGGAGTAAATGAATTACCCAATTTATCCCATTCTTTGGAAATCACTGCAGAAATAGCATTAGGAACAGGAAAAACTTCTGGAATAACCGCAGGAGCTTTAAAAACCTTATCCAAACGTATAGAATTAGTATCAAGAGGACTAGAATCCTCTATTTCTAAAGCAATTAGTACTTCTTTAAGTAAAGAGCGAATAAATTCCATCTTAAATAAATATGAAGATTTATCAGCATCAATCTCTGAGATAGAATCCTCTGAATCAGAAGAGTCCAAAGAATCAGAATGATGGTGTTCATTTAAAAATTCATCTGTAGAGAGAGAAGATTTAAAAGACTTTTTACGTTTACTAGAAGGAGAAATAACAGACAAAGCCTTCTTTATGGATTCAGAAACAAAATCTCTTATGTTATCAGGAACATTCTGCACCTTAGATGTTGAGGGAACTGCAACAGGCAATGGTACATTACTAAAGGAAATATTATCTGCTTTAACAAGTTTGTCATGACAAATATTACAAACAACAGCTGGAGGAATAGCTACCAAAAATTTACAGCAGATACACTTAGCTTTGGTAGATCCAGCAGGCAGTGATTTTCCTGTAGTATCTTCTGGCTCAGATGCAACGTGAGACATCTTGCAATATGTAAGAGAAAAAACAACATATAAAGCAAAATAGATCAAATTCCTTATAAGATAGTTTCAGGAATGGGAAAGAATGCCAAATATCAAGCTTCTAGCAACCAGAAGCAAATGAAAAATGAGACTGAAATAATGTGGAGACAAAAGCGACGCCCATATTTTTTAGCGCCAAATAAGACGCCCACATTATTTGGCGCCTAAATGCTTTTGGCGCCAAAAATGACGCCACATCCGGAACGCCCACATTTTTGGCGCAAAATAACGTCAAAAAAATGACGTAACTTCCGGCGACACGTATGACGCCGGAAACGGAAAAGAATTTTTGCGCCAAAAAAGTCTGCGCCAAGAATGACGCAATAAAATGAAGCATTTTCAGCCCCCGCGAGCCTAACAGCCCACAGGGAAAAAAGTCAAATTTTTGAGGTAAGAAAAATATGATAATTCAATGCATAATCCCAAAAATGAAACTGACTGTCTGAAAATAAGGAAAGTTGAACATTCTGAGTCAAGGCAAATAAATGTTTGAATACATATATTTAGAACTTTATAAATAAAGTGCCCAACCATAGCTTAGAGTGTCACAAAAAATAAGACTTACTTACCCCAGGACACTCATCTACATGTTTGTAGAAAGCCAAACCAGTACTGAAACGAGAATCAGTAGAGGTAATGGTAAATATAAGAGTATATCGTCGATCTGAAAAGGGAGGTAAGAGATGAATCTCTACGACCGATAACAGAGAACCTTATGAAATAGACCCCGTAGAAGGAGATCACTGCATTCAATAGGCAATACTCTCTTCACATCCCTCTGACATTCACTGCACGCTGAGAGGAAAACCGGGCTCCAACTTGCTGCGGAGCGCATATCAACGTAGAATCTAGCACAAACTTACTTCACCACCTCCCTTGGAGGCAAAGTTTGTAAAAACTGATTTGTGGGTGTGGTGAGGGGTGTATTTATAGGCATTTTAAGGTTTGGGAAACTTTGCCCCTCCTGGTAGGAATGTATATCCCATACGTCACTAGCTCATGGACTCTTGTTAATTACATGAAAGAAACCAAATTAGGACTCCAAGGAGGAGAAATCTGTTCAATCACAGGCTTAATCCTGCTTAAGATAAAAAGTAAAAATTCAGCAGCACGGCCGTATTAATAAACTCAGGAAATTTTATTTCACTTGTACAGCAAACATGCAAGAATAGGACAAAACGTCTGACATGTTTCGCGCCCTCTAGTGGCGCTTCATCATAGACAGTAGTGAAACAGTTAATAAAAGAACCATACCTTACAGTCTGTATTGTGCAGTGTTTGGTAATTGCAGGGTGTGGTTACCTAATTAACTGTTTCACTGATGGACCGCACACAAAACTAGCCTTAGAGGGAAAACTGGTGGTGAGAGTCCACAAGCTAGTTACTGATGGGAAATAATACTCAGGATGAAGTCCACGAGTAACTATAGAGGGAGGGATAAAATAAAAACAGCTATTTCCGCTGAGAAATTAAATCCAAAAAACTTAAATCATAGGCACTACAATAAAACTAAAACAGCTGTATGAAGAACCTTTCTACCAAAAGCTGCTTCCGAAAAAGCAAAAATGTCAAAATGGTAAAATTTAGTAAAGGTATGCAAAGAAGACCAAGTGGCTGCTTTGCAGATTTGATCAACTGAAGCTTCATTCTTGAAAGCCCAAGATGTGGCAACTGATCTTGTAGAATGAGCTGTTATTCTCTGAGGCATAGCTGCACCGCCTCCAAATAAGCTTTGTGAATCCGAAGTTCTAACCAAGATGCTAAAGAAATGGCAGAGACTTTCTGACCTTTTCTGGAACCAGAAAAAATAACAAATAGGCTAGAACTCTTTTTGAAATCTTTAGTAGCATCAACATAATATTTCAAAGCTCTTACCACATCCAAAGAATGTAAAGATCTTTCAAGAGTTTTCTTAGGATTAGGACACAAGGAAGGAACAATAATTTCCCTGTGAATGTTGTTAGAATTCACAACATAAGGCAAAAATGTAAAAAAAGTCTGCAAGACAGCTTTATCTTGATGGAAAATCAGATAAGGAGACTCGCAAGAGAGAGCAGACAATTCAGAACTCTTCTAGCAGAAGAGATAGCCAAGATAAATAACACTTTCCAAGAAAGTAGTTTAATGTCCAAAGAATGCATAGGCTTAAAGGAGGAGCCTGCAAAGTCTTTAATACCAAATTTAGACTCCAAGGAGGAGAGATAGATTGATTTGATATGAGTCAAAGCCTGTACAAAACAGTGAACATCAGGAAGATTAGCAATCTTTCTGTGAAATAAAACAGAAAGAGCAGAGATTTGTCCTTTCAAAGTATTGGCAGTCAAACCTTTATCCAAACCATCCTGAAGAAACTGAAGAATACTAGGAATTCTAAAAGAAGTACACCATGGAACACCATGAAATATAGGTTTTCCAAACCTTGTGATATATTTTCCTTGAAACAGGCTTATGAGCCTGTATTATAGTGTGAATCACAGAGTCAGAGAAACCTCTATGACTAAGGATTAAGCTTTTAATTTCCATGCCTTCAAATTTAGAGAATTGAGATCCGGATGGAAAAACAGGCCTTTGAGACAGAAGGTCTGGTCTTAGAGGAAGTGACCAAGGTTGGCAACTGTGAGGCCATGCTATCAGAAACACATATTATTGTTCCATTATGATCACTCTTGGAAGAAGAACCAGAGGTGGAAAAATGGAAGCAGGTTATTAAAACCATGGAACGGCTAGAGCATCCATCAGTTACGCCTGAGGAAACCTGTACCTGGAGAGGTATCTGAGAAGTTTCTTGTTTAGACGAGAGGCCATCAGATCTATGTCTGGAAGACCCCACATCTGCACAATCTGATTAGACAAGAGTTGTGCAGTGATTAGACAAGAGTTGGATTCTGCCCAAGAAAGTATTAGAGAAATTCTTTAATTGCTAGGGGATTGCGAGTGCCCCCTTGATGATTGACATATGCCACTCCCCCGGATGTAGAAATTGCTGGCTGAGATAATCCGCTTCCCAATTGTCTACACCTGGTAAATTAATCGCAGTGATTAGACAAGATTTGGATTCCGCCCAAGAAAGTATTAAAGACACTTCTTTCATTGCTAGGGGATTGCGAGTCTCCCCTTGATGATTGACATATGTCCCTGTTGTGACATTGTCTGTTTGAAACCGAATATACTGTTCTCTCTTTAATAGAGGCCAAGCCTGAAGAGCTCTAAAAATAGCACAGAGTTTTAATATTGATTGGTAACCTCGCCTCTCGAGGATTCCAAACTCCTTGTGCTGTCAGAGACCCCCAGACAGCTGACCAACCTGAGAGACTTGCATCCATTGTGATCACAGCCCAGGTAGGACAAACAAAGGAGGCCCCTTGAACAATAAGGTGATTATTGGGATTTAAGTATATCAGCTGTGATATCCAAGTATAATCCCTGCACCATTGGTGCAACATGCAAAACTGTAAAGGTCTCATATGAAAACAAGCAAAAAGGGATCGTGTCCGATGCTGCAAACATGACACCTAAAAAGTCCATGCACATAGCCACTGAAGGAAATGATAAGAGACTGAAGGTTTAGACAAGCTGAAAGCAATCTCTTTTCTGTTAGGGATAGAGTCATGGTCCCTGAATATATCTGGAAACCTAAAAAGGTGTCCTTTGTCTGTGGAATCAAGAAACTCTTTGGTAAATTGATCCTCCAAACATGTCTTTGTAGAAACTCAATACTCAATAAACAAGACTATAAGAAGATTACTTCACCCACTTACGTCTAATTCTGTAAGCTTTTCGAAGTAGCAGACTGAAAATTCTCAGACCCATTAAGAATGGGATCTTCCGACAACGCCAAAACGTGCCTCAATTAAACACAAAGGTGCGCCAGTCTATACCAAAAAGCACAGCATACCCCCGCCGGAGCAAAAGACGACTCCGGCCCCGAAGGTTGACCCCCTGAAGCCTCAGGGACAGTCGTTCCCCCAGAGAGCTGAACAGGCCATCCCATGCCTGAAGAGCCCTGGGTAACGGAACACGAACAATATCTTAAGCCAACTTCTAGAAATTGCAAATTCACCGGCGCCAAAATTATGAACATGCAAAATCGTGCCGAAACTCCCGGCGGGAACAAGCAACCTTCCAGAGAAGGATAAGCAAAATCTGGGTTACCTGCATGCGTAGTAAGCGATGGTGGAAGGGAACTTGTCACTCGGAGGACAGAAGCGGAAGGCTCAGCGGCCCCTTGATTCTCCGATCCTGAGGAATTTAGCACTCTAATTCAGAACATAACTGATAGACTTGTATCATCCTGGGCAAAACACATTCTGCGCAAGGAGGAGAAAATGAAACAGAGACGTCCGTCTCCACAATATCAGACTCCTCCTAGGACATTGAATACAAAAGATTTGACCAAAAAATCTAAATGGCACCTGACACCCACAATGGCTGGGGCACTCACCACCTTCTATGAACCCGACACCAGCAGACTAGAATTTCTCTGTCGCCACACGGTCAGGTATGCGGAAATAAAGGCCAAAAACGTGACCAAGCCCAGTCACCAGGAGAACCGTATGGTCCAAAAAAGCGCGCCCGACCGTAAGGCCACGTCACTTTCCAAAAGCTGTTATGTTCCACAGCCATGAGCCAAAATACACTACACATAAGCAGGTTGAACCATATAACAAACATGATTAAAAAAAAACCTGTTCAATAACCCCCACAGGAGATATTAACCCTTTATTCCAAGATACAAAAGGAGCCTCACTGAGGCCCTTTGATATAAGTTAGTCCCGCTAGGTGGTAGCCCCTCTGGAAAACATCTGTAATACAGTATATTTCATGCAGAAAGTAAAATGAAACAATCTTACCGGAAGAAGAAAGCAGGCAGAGAAACTCATCAACGCCGATTGCTTGTGGAGATGTTAAAATGAGTCGGGATGGTTTCACAGAAAGACTCTCCCTGCATCTCTGGACTCTAACTTTCATCCAAGCTTTCACTGAAAGGCTGACAAGACTACGTCAAACTCCAGTCCCATGCTGAAGAGTACTACCCTCCATAAGAGACTAATTCAAAACTTCTGACACTTCTTTGCCAACCTCCTAGGACGAAAGGCAAAGAATGACTGGGGGATGGGGTAAGTGGGAGAGGTATTTAAGCCTTTGGCTGGGGTGTCTTTGCCTCCTCCTGGTGGCCAGGTTTTGAATTTCCCAAAAGTAATGAATGCAGCTGTGGACTCTTTCCATTTATGAAGAAAAGAGCACTGAATTACTGACTCAAGGAATGTATACAAACAATATATAACAACGGTACTTAAAAAGTGCCCAATCCATAGCTGAGAGTGTCTTATATAATAAAAGTATATACTTACTGTGTAAGACACCCATTTACATATAGCAGACAGCCAAACCAGTACTGAAACATATCAGCAGAGGTAATGATACAAGAGTATATTGTCAATCTATAAAGGGAGGTAGCAGATGAATCTCTGCAACCAATTTACAGGCAAAAACATGGTATCATCAGGCAATACTCCCTTCACATCCCTCTGACAAACACTGCACTTAGAGAGGAACTGGGCTTCAATATGCTAAGAAGTGTCTTTAACCGAAGAAATCAAGTAAATTATGCTTCACCACCTCCTAAGGAGGCAAGGTTTTTAAAACTGAGGTATGAGTGAGATGGAAGGCATTTGAGGTTTTGGGAAACTAGCTTGTGGGCTCTCGCCACCAATATGAAAGAAACAGGTAACACAAAAAACAGAATTTATGTTTACCTGATAAATTACTTTCTCCAACGGTGTGTCCGGTCCACGGCGTCTTCCTTACTTGTGGGATATTCTCTTCCCCAACAGGAAATGGCAAAGAGCCCAGCAAAGCTGGTCACATGATCCCTCCTAGGCTCCGCCTACCCCAGTCATTCGACCGACGTAAAGGAGGAATATTTGCATAGGAGAAACCATATGATACCGTGGTGACTGTAGTTAAGGAAAATAAATTATCAGACCTGATTAAAAAACCAGGGCGGGCCGTGGACCGGACACACCGTTGGAGAAAGTAATTTATCAGGTAAACATAAATTCTGTTTTCTCCAACATAGGTGTGTCCGGTCCACGGCGTCATCCTTACTTGTGGGAACCAATACCAAAGCTTTAGGACACGGATGAAGGGAGGGAGCAAATCAGGTCACCTAAATGGAAGGCACCACGGCTTGCAAAACCTTTCTCCCAAAAATAGCCTCAGAAGAAGCAAAAGTATCAAACTTGTAAAATTTGGTAAAAGTGTGCAGTGAAGACCAAGTCGCTGCCCGACATATCTGATCAACAGAAGCCTCGTTCTTGAAGGCCCATGTGGAAGCCACAGCCCTAGTGGAATGAGCTGTGATTCTTTCAGGAGGCCGTCCGGCAGTCTCATAAGCCAATCTGATGATGCTTTTAATCCAAAAAGAGAGAGAGGTAGAAGTTGCTTTTTGACCTCTCCTTTTACCAGAATAAACAACAAACAAGGAAGATGTTTGTCTAAAATCCTTTGTAGCATCTAAATAGAATTTTAGAGCGCGAACAACATCCAAATTGTGCAACAAACGTTCCTTCTTTGAAACTGGATTCGGACACAAAGAAGGGACGACTATCTCCTGGTTAATGTTTTTGTTAGAAACAACTTTCGGAAGAAAACCAGGTTTAGTACGTAAAACCACCTTATCTGCATGGAACACCAGATAAGGAGGAGAACACTGCAGAGCAGATAATTCTGAAACTCTTCTAGCAGAAGAAATTGCAACCAAAAACAAAACTTTCCAAGATAATAACTTAATATCAACGGAATGTAAGGGTTCAAACGGAAACCCCTGAAGAACTGAAAGAACTAAGTTGAGACTCCAAGGAGGAGTCAAAGGTTTGTAAACAGGCTTGATTCTAACCAGAGCCTGAACAAAGGCTTGAACATCTGGCACAGCTGCCAGCTTTTTGTGAAGTAACACAGACAAGGCAGAAATCTGTCCCTTCAAGGAACTTGCAGATAATCCTTTCTCCAATCCTTCTTGAAGAAAGGATAGAATCTTAGGAATTTTTACCTTGTCCCAAGGGAATCCTTTAGATTCACACCAACAGATATATTTTTTCCATATTTTGTGGTAAATTTTTCTAGTTACAGGCTTTCTGGCCTGAACAAGAGTATCAATAACAGAATCTGAGAACCCTCGTTTTGATAAGATCAAGCGTTCAATCTCCAAGCAGTCAGTTGGAGTGAGACCAGATTCGGATGTTCGAACGGACCTTGAACAAGAAGGTCTCGTCTCAAAGGTAGCTTCCATGGTGGAGCCGATGACATATTCACCAGATCTGCATACCAAGTCCTGCGTGGCCACGCAGGAGCTATCAAGATCACCGATGCCCTCTCCTGATTGATCCTGGCTACCAGCCTGGGGATGAGAGGAAACGGCGGGAATACATAAGCTAGTTTGAAGGTCCAAGGTGCTACTAGTGCATCTACTAGAGTCGCCTTGGGATCCCTGGATCTGGACCCGTAGCAAGGAACCTTGAAGTTCTGACGAGAGGCCATCAGATCCATGTCTGGAATGCCCCACAGTTGAGTAATTTGGGCAAAGATTTCCGGATGGAGTTCCCACTCCCCCGGATGTAATGTCTGACGACTCAGAAAATCCGCTTCCCAATTTTCCACTCCTGGGATGTGGATTGCAGACAGGTGGCAGGAGTGAGTCTCCGCCCATTGAATGATTTTGGTCACTTCTTCCATCGCCAGGGAACTCCTTGTTCCCCCCTGATGGTTGATGTACGCAACAGTCGTCATGTAGTCTGATTGAAACCGTATGAACTTGGCCTTTGCTAGCTGAGGCCAAGCCTTGAGAGCATTGAGTATCGCTCTCAGTTCCAGAATATTTATCGGTAGAAGAGATTCTTCCCGAGACCAAAGACCCTGAGCTTTCAGGGGTCCCCAGACCGCGCCCCAGCCCATCAGACTGGCGTCGGTCGTGACAATGACCCACTCTGGCCTGCGGAAGTTCATCCCTTGTGACAGGTTGTCCAGAGACAGCCACCAACGGAGTGAATCTCTGGTCCTCTGATTTACTTGTATCGTCGGAGACAAGTCTGTATAGTCCCCATTCCACTGACTGAGCATGCACAGTTGTAATGGTCTTAGATGAATGCGCGCAAAAGGAACTATGTCCATTGCCGCTACCATCAAACCTATTACTTCCATGCACTGCGCTATGGAAGGAAGAGGAACGGAATGAAGTGTTTGACAAGAGTTTAGAAGTTTTGTTTTTCTGGCCTCTGTCAGAAAAATCCTCATTTCTAAGGAGTCTATTATTGTTCCCAAGAAGGGAACCCTCGTTGACGGAGATAGAGAACTCTTTTCTACGTTCACTTTCCATCCGTGAGATCTGAGAAAGGCCAGGACTATGTCCGTGTGAGCCTTTGCTTGAGGAAGGGACGACGCTTGAATCAGAATGTCGTCCAAGTAAGGAACTACTGCAATGCCCCTTGGTCTTAGCACCGCTAGAAGGGACCCTAGTACCTTTGTGAAAATCCTTGGAGCAGTGGCTAATCCGAAAGGAAGTGCCACGAACTGGTAATGCTTGTCCAGGAATGCGAACCTTAGGAACCGATGATGTTCCTTGTGGATAGGAATATGTAGATACGCATCCTTTAAATCCACCGTGGTCATGAATTGACCTTCCTGGATGGAAGGAAGAATTGTTCGAATGGTTTCCATTTTGAACGATGGAACCTTGAGAAACTTGTTTAGGATCTTGAGATCTAAGATTGGTCTGAACGTTCCCTCTTTTTTGGGAACTACGAACAGATTGGAGTAGAACCCCATCCCTTGTTCCCCTAATGGAACAGGATGAATTACTCCCATTTTTAACAGGTCTTCCACACAATGTAAGAATGCCTGTTTTTTTATGTGGTCTGAAGACAATTGAGACCTGTGGAACCTCCCCCTTGGGGGAAGCCCCTTGAATTCCAGAAGATAACCTTGGGAGACTATTTCTAGTGCCCAAGGATCCAGAACATCTCTTGCCCAAGCCTGAGCGAAGAGAGAGAGTCTGCCCCCCACCAGATCCGGTCCCGGATCGGGGGCCAACATTTCATGCTGTCTTGGTAGCAGTGGCAGGTTTCTTGGCCTGCTTTCCCTTGTTCCAGCCTTGCATTGGTCTCCAGGCTGGCTTGGCTTGAGAAGTATTACCCTCTTGCTTAGAGGACGTAGCACTTGGGGCTGGTCCGTTTCTACGAAAGGGACGAAAATTAGGTTTATTTTTGGCCTTGAAAGACCTATCCTGAGGAAGGGCGTGGCCCTTACCCCCAGTGATATCAGAGATAATCTCTTTCAAGTCAGGGCCAAACAGCGTTTTCCCCTTGAAAGGAATGTTAAGCAATTTGTTCTTGGAAGACGCATCCGCTGACCAAGATTTCAACCAAAGCGCTCTGCGCGCCACAATAGCAAACCCAGAATTTTTCGCCGCTAACCTAGCCAATTGCAAAGTGGCGTCTAGGGTGAAAGAATTAGCCAATTTGAGAGCACGGATTCTGTCCATAATCTCCTCATAAGGAGGAGAATCACTAGTGATCGCCTTTTCTAGCTCATCGAACCAGAAACACGCGGCTGTAGTGACAGGGACAATGCATGAAATCGGTTGTAGAAGGTAACCTTGCTGAACAAACATCTTTTTAAGCAAACCTTCTAATTTTTTATCCATAGGATCTTTGAAAGCACAACTATCTTCTATGGGTATAGTGGTGCGTTTGTTTAAAGTAGAAACCGCCCCCTCGACCTTGGGGACTGTCTGCCATAAGTCCTTTCTGGGGTCGACCATAGGAAACAATTTTTTAAATATGGGGGGAGGGACGAAAGGTATACCGGGCCTTTCCCATTCTTTATTTACAATGTCCGCCACCCGCTTGGGTATAGGAAAAGCTTCTGGGGGCCCCGGGACCTCCAGGAACTTGTCCATTTTACATAGTTTCTCTGGGATGATCAAATTCTCACAATCATCCAGAGTGGATAACACCTCCTTGAGCAGAGCGCGGAGATGTTCCAACTTAAATTTAAATGTAATCACATCAGGTTCAGCTTGTTGAGAAATTTTCCCTGAATCTGAAATTTCTCCCTCAGACAAAACCTCCCTGGCCCCCTCAGACTGGTGTAGGGGCCCTTCAGAAACAATATCATCAGCGTCCTCATGCTCTTCAGTATTATCTAAAACAGAGCAGTCGCGCTTGCGCTGATAAGTGGGCATTTTGGCTAAAATGTTTTTGATAGAATTATCCATTACAGCCGTTAATTGTTGCATAGTAAGGAGTATTGGCGCGCTAGATGTACTAGGGGCCTCCTGAGTGGGCAAGACTGGTGTAGACGAAGGAGGGGATGATGCAGTACCATGCTTACACCCCTCACTTGAGGAATCATCTTGGGCATCATTTTCTCTAAATTTTGTGTCACATAAATCACATCTATTTAAATGAGAAGGAACCTTGGCTTCCCCACATTCAGAACACAGTCTATCTGGTAGTTCAGACATGTTAAACAGGCATAAACTTGATAACAAAGTACAAAAAACGTTTTAAAATAAAACCGTTACTGTCACTTTAAATTTTAAACTGAACACACTTTATTACTGCAATTGCGAAAAAATATGAAGGAATTGTTCAAAATTCACCAAAATTTCACCACAGTGCCTTAAAAGTATTGCACACCAAATTTGGAAGCTTTAACCCTTAAAATAACGGAACCGGAGCCGTTTTTATCTTTAACCCTTTTACAGTCCCTGGTATCTGCTTTGCTGAGACCCAACCAAGCCCAAAGGGGAATACGATACCAAATGACGCCTTCAGAAAGTCTTTTCTATGTATCAGAGCTCCTCACACATGCGACTGCATGTCATGCTTCTCAAAAACAAGTGCGCAATACCGGCGCGAAAATGAGACTCTGCCTATGATTAGGGAAAGCCCCTAGAGAATAAGGTGTCCAAAACAGTGCCTGCCGATATTATTTTACAAAATACCCAGATTAAAATGATTCCTCAAGGCTAAATATGTTTATATATGAATCGATTTAGCCCAGAAAATGTCTACAGTCTCCAAAAGCCCTTGTGAAGCCCTTATTTATTGTCTGTAATAAAAATGGCTTACCGGATCCCATAGGGAAAATGACAGCTTCCAGCATTACATCGTCTTGTTAGAATGTGTCATACCTCAAGCAGTAAGATTCTGCTCACTGTTCCCTCAACTGAAGTTAATTCCTCTCAACAGCCCTGTGTGGAACAGCCATCGATTTTAGTAACGGTTGCTAAAATCATTTTCCTCTTACAAACAGAAATCTTCATCTCTTTTCTGTTTCAGAGTAAATAGTACATACCAGCACTATTTCAAAATAACAAACTCTTGATTGAATAATAAAAACTACAGTTAAACACTAAAAAACTCTAAGCCATCTCCGTGGAGATGTTGCCTGTACAACGGCAAAGAGAATGACTGGGGTAGGCGGAGCCTAGGAGGGATCATGTGACCAGCTTTGCTGGGCTCTTTGCCATTTCCTGTTGGGGAAGAGAATATCCCACAAGTAAGGATGACGCCGTGGACCGGACACACCTATGTTGGAGAAATATGGTTTTATTGCAGATATGCAGTAGGAAAGTTTATCTGTAGCAAAATAAGTCATCTGTAAAATCATATATACATCTGTCATTATGTTCTTGAACAGATTTAGTCAGACAAATTCTGTAGAGACATGGCAAGAATATAAAAAAGCTTGCAGCTGCTCTATGAGAGTTGTCATCCATGGCTTATTTTACTTTTTTTATGCACGTTAACTCTGACAAGAGAGATGCAGGTGAATGGAGATAACTGGCAACTCTGAATTTAACTGCTGCCAGCTGAGCCAAGGCATTCTGTGGCACACTGACTCAAGGGCGCTCATAGGGTTAATATGAGACATAACAGTGCTGAGAGGATTTCAGCAAACACTACTAATCAATGAAATTGACCTTCAAACAACCCTTAGAAAACATCAGAGGCACTGCTGTTACTATTAAACAAGACAGGAGTATAACAACCACAAACTACAGAAAATCCTCAGAGCTGCACAGATCTACATAACACCTGCTTCCAATCCACTTTAATCAATTATCAGCCAGAAGATCAAACTCCAAAGGATCTAGTCAAACAAAAACATAGACTAATATTGCTCTCGTCTGTCTCCTTTTGAGAAAGGTCCCTTTTAATAACCAAACGAGAACAATGGATTCATAAAAAATATCTGCTTAAAAATGGAAAACTACAATTAACTTGATTGGGGTTTAACTTGATTGGGGTTTCATATCACTGCAATCTGATTTTATTCTACACAATCACAGGTGCCATTTAATTGACAACTAAAAAATATAAAATATATATTAAAGGACCAGTCAACACTGTACAGAACAATAATAAAAATATTCCTTTTGCAATATTAAGTGTTTCTAACAATAACTTAGCATTTTTATTTCATTTTTTCACCTAAAATTCTTGTTTTACATTTCTGGCCGCTTTCCCTGTCCCCTTTATCACGTGTGTGTCATTTGCGAATGAAAAATGCATATACGTTTATGCATTTTTCATTCACTGCACAGCCGCAACCGGAAGTGGTGACGTCACTCGTGACATCACCGGCACTTCGGCATCGCGCTTCTTTGGTGGAGCAGTGCACATAAAAGGATGTGCACTGTCCACAGAAGCAGAAGAGCGCCTGCGTGTAGAAGCGGAAGAGCGCCTGTCACAGAGCTGCCTGAGTGTAGAGGCAGAAGAGCGCTCCTGACACAGAGCTGCCTGCTTGTCAATATAGCAGGTATCTGCATCATATTTGACATTTTTGTCTGCTATTCTCACATCCTCACTGTTACCGAATCTGGTGCATGTGCTGATAATGATAACCCAAACAAAAAGTAGACCTCACATAAAAATACATCAACCATCACGTTTGCAAGCTGCAGAATTGCTCATACATACAAATGATGGTCATAACGCTTGCATAACAGTGAGGGTGTGAGAATAGCAGACAAAAATGTCATGTCAATAAAAATGTTATTTTTAGGATATTACAAATAGCATTAGGATTTTACAAACATGCAGAAAGTCATCCTTTAAACCTGTTTTGCTCTTTCTCTGTGACTTCGTATGGTTTTCTATAATTCATATTGATGTGACATTGCAAACTCTTCCAAACAAACTGGCAATACTGTTGCTTTGTTCTGTTTTTTTTGTCTTCTCATCCATGTATAATAAAGGGATATAGGCTGCAATTTGTATGCCCTGTAAATAGACTATAATTAGAGTTCTATCTCTTTGCAAATGCATTTTTAGACTTGAGAGCCAGGAGTGTGTGTGTGTATATGTATATAATGTGTGTGTATATAATGTGTGTGTATATATGTATATATATATATATTAGTGTGTGTGTGTGTGTGTATGTATATATATATGTGTATATATATATATATATATATACATATATATATATATATATATATATATATACACATATAAATATAAACACCGGATAAAGAAAAATATATACTTTTTTTAATGAGTACTTTTAAATTCTGCATTAATGTTTACCTGCTAAATATATCCGTCTATAATTATGGTTGATATTTCTAAGAAATAAAAAAATAATGGCAATCATACCTGTTGATTTTATAAAAAGCAAAAAGTCCTTAAAAAGTATATGAAACATACAGAGCATACAATTTAAAAAAATATATGTTCCAGCAACACTTCTTGCTGCCTTCAATCCCCTCTCTGATACTTTGCCTCTGGGGACTTTCCGGAGCAGCACTACGACTGGGCAGTATGTGGGTGGAACAAGGCTTCTGTATGACGATCTGTAGATCTGATGTTTTATAGTCAACAACATGCCGCCCCTTCTGTTGTTCATATCTCTTTAGACGCAACCGTCTTTAGCTTTATGTCAACAAGCCAAAGGCACTATATATACGGTATATCTATCATTAAAACTATCTTTCAGTTGTTAGTGAACAGCTCCTACTGTTTGAATGACACAGTTATGTAATATAGTAGGGTTTTACATCACTTATATATACATATATAGTGATGAATAAATTATGTTTCACATATGTTACTTGGGGAATTGGCATATTAAAATTAGGTCGTTATTGAATGTTACCTTTGATGTTATGCTTCTCTTAGTTTGCTAGTAATGCTGGTCACTTTTTTGTTTGTTCTTAAACTTCTCTTCTTTATGATAGGACTCCCAATAGCCAGCAAATGTTATAAGGGTCGATTTATCAAGCAGTGGTGGACAATTTTGCGCTCTTGTGCAACGCCGCCATCGCCCGTGTGGGGAGGAGCTGTCAATCTCCCCAGTCAGACAAGACCAAGGAGATTAAAATGACCGCTGCTTGTTAACCCCTTAACGACCAGCGTTGTGCAAGGAGGCGGGGCTCGGGAGTGCGTGCACGCACACAGTCTTCAATGATTGTTCACTGTTCAGCCGAAGGAGGGAGAGGGGAAAGGGAAATAGTTTTTGTAAAGGGATCCGGGAGGGGGGTAGGGTATTGAGGGGGGGAAGCTACACTACAGAAAATAAGTTTATATTTTTTTAGGGGGGGGGGGGGAAAGGGCAAATGTATAAGTATACTGGGTACTGGCAGACAGCTGCCAGTACCTAATATGGGGGCCAATAGGTCGAGGGGGGGGTAATGTGGGATCCTACACTTCATATAAAATATATATAAATAAATATACCTTTTTTTATACTGGCAGACTTTCTGCCAGTACTTAAGATGGCAGTGACAAATGTGAGGTGGGGGAGGGAAGAGAGGGGTCAGGGAGGGATGTGTCAGGGGGGTAGGCTGATCTCTACACTAAAGCTAAAATTAATAGCAGCAATCAGACAATTAGAAAGTAAACATGATCTTGTCATTCGTTCATCAGACAAAGGAGGTAATGTCGTAGTTATGAATAAAGCTCAATACATTGATGAAGCCTATAAGCAATTGAACGATGGTATTACATATAGAAAGTTATCTTATAACCCAGAAAAAGAATTCACCCACAAATTGGACAGGTTACTTGAAGATGCACTTGCATTAGGTTTCATTTCACAAGAGGAGTGTGTTTCCCTAGTTCCACAGTTTCCCGTGACGCCGGTCTTTCACCACCTGCCTAAATTACACAAGGACTCAGTCAACCCACCAGGCCGTCCAATAATTTCTGGGATTGGCTCGTTGTTTGAACCATTGTCTGAGTGGGTTGACTCAGTCCTACAGCCACTGGTACAGAACCTTAGTAGTTATCTAAGGGATTCATCCCATCTTTTAACTATCATTAACAAGATGAAATGGGATAAAGATCATAGGTGGGTGGTGATTGACGCGGTGTCACTATATTCACGTATACCGCACAATTTGGGATTGTGTGCCATTGGTTTCTTTTTGGATAATTATACAAATTATTCCAGGGAATTTAAATTGTTTTTTTGTGAGACTGTCGAGTTCCTACTGTCCCACAATTACTTCATGTTTAATGGTGAGTACTTTTTACAAATCTGTGGTACTGCGATGGGGGCAAAATTTGCCCCCTCATTCGCTAACTTATTTGTGGGATGGTGGGAACTCGGCAGCCTCTATAATGGCAATAACCCTTTCATATATAACATCTGCATATATATGCGTTACATTGATGACCTTATCTTTGTGGTCAAAGGTGACTTTGTCTTTGAGGATTTCCTCAAATTTGTAAACAATAATGATCTACATTTACAGTTCACGGGGGAGATCCAAGATAAAGAAATTCATTTTTTGGATCTCACCTTAGTTGGCTCAGTCGAACTTAATAAGATCGTCACTGACACATATAGAAAACCAACCTCTGGCAATACGATTTTACATGCCACATCATGTCACCCCAAACATCTTATAAATTCGATACCTAAGAGCCAATTTCTTAGGTTACGTCGAAACTCCAATTCAGATAAATTGTTTAATATCCAAGCCACCAAATTGATGGATAGGCTTTGTGCTAGAGGTTACGATCGGAATATACTCCAGCAGTCCTTAGATGAGGTGAGATGTACCTATAATTCTAAAGAGGGAAAGCGGAATAACAAGGCCAATAAAGCAATGTGTGATAAAGATTTAGTAGTATTTTCGACAGAGTATTCTTCACAATTCAATGATTTATGTAAAATTATTAAAGGTAACTTATCCATACTTAAAGGTGATGATATTCTAGTAAATTTTGTAGATAAGGTCAAATTTGTGCCTAAAAAGGCACCCACACTTGCTAAAAAGCTTGCGCCCAGCATGGTGAACAGCCAAGTGGGTCCAAGGGGGTGCCAGTGGCTGAATAAGAAGGGCACTTTTAAATGTCTATCTCGAAACTGTCTTACTTGCTTACAGATATCTATGGAGACTGAATTCACCAGTCATGTAACCAAACAGAATTTTAAGATTAATCATTACGCCAATTGCAGTACAACATTCGTCGTCTATCTTATAGACTGTACCCTCTGTTCTGAACAGTATGTTGGTCAGACCTCACGTGCCCTTAGATCAAGAATAGGAGAGCACAGAAGGGATATTAAAAATTATAACAAGGATTCGAGTGTAGCAAGACATTTCAATTGCATACATTTTACTGATCAGCCAAAATTTACTGTAAAAGTAATAGACATAGCCAAAAAGCCCATTAGGGGAGGAAACATTTACAATATATTGTCCAAGAAAGAACTTTTTTGGATTTGGAAACTTAACACGAGGGTACCTTTTGGTCTAAATAAAGAATGGGACATTAGTTACTTTGTTGAGTAACTTGTGCCATCTTAAATAAGTCCCATCTATGTAGACACCCATTGTCGTAGTCATATCAAGAATATTCATCAAAATTATTTATTTATTTAGTTTATATTTTTGCTTTATATTTTTGCTTTATCTTACTCTCATTCTAAATATATTCAGTATTACATTCACATATCTTCATATTTTGACACCTTGATGTATACAATTATACATATCTGTATATGTTTTCACATTAACTTTTTTATTTTTTTTTATTTTTGTATTTATCTACCACTGTGAAAAAATATGAAGGGATATGAAAAAATTATGAAAAAATATGAAAAAATATGGAAAAAATTTGACAGTGTTATAATACACTTATAACATATGTATATCAGACTCCAAAATTTTGATTTCTGAAAACATAAGTTATGTTCAGTTTTTTCAATCCCACTGTTAACATGGTAATGTGAATATGAACACAATTAGTGCATGACATTTTGAAAAATCAATACCACTTTTTCTAAGGTTTTATCAAAAGTTGTATATTCCATTTGATTTGTACTTTATTGCCTTTGAAATCTTTTTGATTTTTTGATATTTGATTTTTGTCTTGCCTTGTGTATATGATTATATAGATATATATCTTTCATTACTATATCTCATCTGTCTTAGATTCATAACAAGATTTACAATTACAATTATTTTTCTTTTTGAGACTAATTTGGATCTTGTGTAACATGATTTATTGATGTGTTTTTTACATTCATTTTTATTTTCACTTTCATTTTCATTTTGTACTTCTTATGTAATAAGTTTTTTTTTCTGTATTATTATGTTACACCATTTCTTCTCACACCTGTGCAGTATGCCTTTAAGACATTCATTTTGGGTATACTATGGCTTTGAATGATTGGCCATTGCTCCTTTAAAGGTGTGCTGCATAGGTGGTGAGCTATCCTATGATTAAGTGCTGCATAGCACGAAACATGTAAGGATTTGCTCCCCCCCCTCCACCTGTATAGCTTGCATTTGTATTGTGCTGTGCTTGTCCACTTTTCTACGTGTTTTAACATTTTTTGAAATAAACCTTTTGGATTTTAAGGACCATGGAGTAAGAGTGCTGCTTCCCTCTACCTAAAGCTAAAATTAACCCTACAAGCTACCTAATTTACCCCTTCACTGCTGGGCATAATACAAGTGTGGTGCGCAGCAGAATTTAGCGGCCTTCTAATTACCAAAAAGTAATGCCAAAGTCATAAATGTCTGCTATTTCTGAACAAAGGGGATCCCAGAGAAGCATTTACAACCATTTTTGCCATATCATCACAAGCTGTTTGTAAATAAGATGAGAAACCTAAAATGTAAAAATAGCCCTGGTACTTAAGGGTAAGAAATTGAAAAATGGTCTGGTCCTTAAGGAGTTAAATACGGACTGCAGGTTCTTTTGTGAGAACCTGCAATTGTAGGCAGAGTACACTAAATTGACCCCTTAGTGTACTCTAACAATAGTCAATATATACTGGATTTGGTGACAGATACTCCTATAGCTACCTTTTTCTTACCTTTATTGTGTAAATTACCCTTTCATTAGAGTCCCTTTCACTGTTTTGGACACAGAGGCATTTAAACTAAATGATGCATGATGTCAGTTGATGCTCCTCTAATCTTTTACTGATTAGTTACTGATTAGTTATAACAATTACTCTTATAGTCCCTAGAGTAACTTATTTGTGGGGTTTTCCTCCTTGAAACAGATAGCTAATAATCTGATATATTATACGGAAGTATGCAATTTTTTTTTATAAAGAAAAATCCTCAGAAGTGGCTGTACTGCATTGATTTGTATGATTTCTTGCAAACCAGCTACATCTAGCGGTTGCTTTTAGCACACATTTGTAAAATGGCCGTTTTACTTTCACTTTCTACAAACATGTTCTGTTTGTGATCTCAGTAGCAGCCGATCAATCTATGTCTAAAAGCAGAGCCCATGCAGGAGAGTAAAGATGAGGCAAAACCACATACTTATATTTCCCCCTAGGCACGTCTGCATTCTGAAACGTAGGGTATGTAATCATTATGGAACCTCCCACACAATCTCCTGCTCACTGAGAAACAACTCAAATACATAGCAGATGCAGTTAACCCCACAGCTGCCAAAAAGGCTAAAACTGCAGTCCACTCTGCTAGCTAGCTGCTGGGTTAACTGCATCTACAATGTATTTGATATCATCAAGGCACAGCATTTTTGAAAGAAGCAGCCCCCCACCCCTACTGCTATATGCCTGTATTGGATTCCTGTACAGGAGCAGGGCTCATTATCAGTCAAGATTTCAGAGTTACATTTTTTTTAAAAAGCATACACATACAATCAATAAAAGGAGAACATTTTAGCCAATCAGTGCTCACTCCTAGGTAACTTCACGTGTGTGAGCTCAATGTTAACTATATGAAACACATGAACGCCCTCTAGTGGTGAAAAACTGTCAGATTAGAAGCAGCCCTCAAGGTCTAAGAAATTAGCATATGAACCTCCTAGGTTTAACTTTCAAATAAGAATACCAATAGAACATAGCAAAATTGGTGATAAAAGTAAATTGTAAAGTTGATTAAAATAACACGCCCTATTTGAATCATGAAAGTTTATTTTGGACTTGACTGTCCCTTTAAGTTCCATACAGCACAAAAGGGCTGAATTTAAGCGCTCGTGCACGCTTTCCCCCATAGACATCAACAGGGAGAAAGTGTTAGGAAAAAAAACTAACACCTGCGATGGCGGAATGGTAAATCACCCTAACATAAACCCCTAATCTGCCGCCCCCAACATCGCCGACCCTAAATAAAATGATTAACCCCTAAATCACTGGCCCCCCAACATCGTAAAGACTATACATATTAACCCCCAAACCGCCAGCCCCCCACATCGCAACACACTAAATTATAATATTAACCCCTAAACCTATCACCCCCTAACTTACAATATAACTATCTTTAAATAAATAAATAAACTTACCTGTGAAATAAAATAAACCTACGTTTAAACTATAAATTAAACTAACATTACTATTTTAAATAAATAAAATAAACGAAAAACATAAATTATGCTTCCCTGAAAATATAATTTTCTTCTGAAGGGAAGAGTCCACTGCTGCATTCATTACTTTTGTAAAATACAGAACCTGGCCACCAGGAGGAGGCAAAGACACTCCAACCAAAGGCTTAAATACCTCCCCCACTTCCTTCATCCCCCAGTCATTCTGCCAAGGGAACAAGGAACAGTAGAAGAATTATCAGGGTGAAAAAAGGTGCCAGAAGAACAAAAAAACTACAGCCGCCTCATAAATAAAACCACGGGCGGGAGCTGTGGACTCTTCCCTTTAGAAGAAAATGAAATTATCAGGAAAGCATAATTTATGTTTTTCTTCTTAAAAGAGTCCACAGCTGCATTCATTACTTTTGGGAAAAGAATACCCAAGCTAGAGGACAATGAATGCAAACAACGGGTGGGTACAATGTGTGGCCCCTTCAAAAGGCACCACAGCCTGATTACTTGACACCCTAAAAAAATTAAAAAAGACGACACAGGTGAAAACCCAAGCCCAGTTAACTGCACATTAGTTACATCGCCGGCAAAGCCGAACTCAACCACTCAGTCCCAGAGTCCGTCAAGCCCAAACAACCTCTGAGAAGTCAGTCTTGCGGATCACAACTCCCATGAAGGTACCTGGCCAAGACAAGGACCACTATCTGCCCCCAAAAAGGAGAACAGATTCTCATGAAAAATCTAAAGGATCATGCCACTCTGCAGAACCTAGAACAACCCATGGTTGTCGTACAATAGCAACACCCAGGGAGACAAACTCCCCAGAAACACAAGGACCTAAGAAGATCCATACACAGGGAAACATGTCCCAAAAAGGACTCGAGGAACATCTTCATATCCCTGATCTTGTACCATACCCTAAGGTACTCCAGGAAAACCATGAGTTCCCCGTTGCCTCATATTAGATCTAGACCTGCAAGCTAGACAGCAGAGACAGCAGAATAGGACAACTATCCCAGCAGCTAGTAAAGAGTTCTCCAAAAAGAACACCAACCATCTGAACAGGAACTCCCAATGAACAGCTTACAGGTAGAAACTGACTCACCATTGCTAAACCCAAGCACCGAAGGCGTTTCACAGCTTGCCCAGTCAAAGTGCAAGTAGATGTAGCTGGTTACACCCTCAAAGTGCAGTAGCTGGATTCAACTGCAAACCATCCAAGGGCTCACAGCCCTCCAAATATCGGGCTCCAAGAAGCGCTCCTCCCAGCACCGATCGCCAGTGGAAAAGAGGAGGACATCCAAGACCTCCCACAAAGGACAGAACCGACTCAAAATAAAACGGTCAACCCTGCATAGAGTAACCAACCCCCAATCTTCCCAGCCCCAGGGCTAGTCAAGACAAAAGACAAGAGTCCCAGACTTATGGAAGAGAAAGGAAGGCTTAACGTAGGAACAAAGCCCTCGGTTAAACTGCTGACCAATACTACAAAACGGTATGCTACGAGTCAGGATAGACATTGTGCTGGGGTACGAAACCCCCTACACGGCTGTCTTCTCTAAAACAAGGAAAACTTCCCAAGGGAAGAAGACCCTCAGCATCCATATATCAGAATCCAACATATAGCAGGAACCCCATAGAGATCAAACCATCAGCCTCCCACTGCAGGAATGGAGGAACAATTTATTACATCACAACTCCGCTTCCAGAATTCTGAAATGCAAGAAGGGAAAAAACCCTTATCAGGCAAGACACCAAGGACCCACAGGTCGCTTCAAATACTAAGGCAACTCCAAACCCGGAGAACCCTACCCCCTGCTCTAGAAGAAAAGGGAATTAAACAATGGAAAACCACCCTACCATAGAGGTGAGACCCTTCAGAGTCTACCTGGAGTCTACCTGAACAGGGTAAATGCACCATAAGATCAGTAGGGAACCGTCAGAAGGACCCAAAACCTAAGCCACAGGCAAATAGGCATTTCTCACAGAGTCCCAGCCACTACGGAGAGAGGCCCACGGGACTACAAACATCTAGAGTGATATTGAACCGTACACATCCATCCAAGGAGATATGCGGACCTAGACCAGGGTCCTCGAAAAAGGAATCAATCGATGATCTAACTTCCAGAGGAACCCAAAGCTGCCTCCTACAAGGAGGAACGCACCTCTAAAGTCTGTAGACTTGGCAATCTAGCAATAGCCTCAAACCCAAGAGTCACAAAGGACTAATTAACGGTCTAATATTCAGCACCCAGGGCACTAGGATTGCAAAGAAATGTCGTAGGCAAGCTTTAACATGTGTTACACACACAGGCAAGGAAGCAACCAACACCCGAAGGTGAAGGAAAACCCTGAACCCTGCTCGCCATTCCAGAGAAAACAAACTTAAGACACCGCCCACAAAGCTTCTAACAGAGCATCGAGAATAAATGGTCAACTACCTGACCCCAGGAGGGCAGCCCTTCGTAACCGACCTCGCCACTTTACTGACAAGCCCCAAGGCTAGAGTTGCAATAAGGGTGTAAAGAAACCCAAACTTCGAGACAATGGTCAGACCAAGGGTATTGGAAGAGACAACAGCCAGAGATCCTGAATGATCTATCTTCCAAAAATCTTCTTTAAGAAGGCAAAAGCTGGAACTTTGCAGCCCCCCCCCACCCCAGGAGGCAGGGAACCCCTGCACACCAACTCCTAGAGTAACACAACTCTGAGCAGAGGAAGAACATGCCCGCGCATCCAGACCATATGAATGAAGGAAGGAACTCCGCCACCGCAATAAAATACTTAATAAGCTAAGGAGTCAGCGTCCGGAAGAACATTGAGTGAAAATGCAAATCATTAGTCAAACGTCACACCAGGCCACATAGGTCACACACATCTCCCAACTCCAAAGAATGGAATAACGGTTCTGAGTACCCGGGATCTGAAAAACCATGACGACATCTGCAGAAACAGATCCGTATCCCGGTAAAGAAGCCCGAACAACCAACTTAGATTGGCACTCATAACCCTCCGATCAGAAAGGTTGCATTGAAACAACAGGCCTCATACTTCAGTAGGATCCGAGCCCGGAGTCCATAGAATAGGCCTGACATTCAGAATCCAGTAGGATTAATTAGCACCACAAGGGTGACATGAACCCTGGTAACAGCTAAAAAAGTATCTGACCAGTACCAGTCTGGTATAAGGACACTCTAGAGCTGCCCAAGGTCTGAGTAAAATCGTCCCAAAGGATCGATAAATGAACTAGAAAACATAATTAAATTATTCACAAGTGCGCAACTTCTGAGGAAGTGCCCACGCGACCTAAATCGTTCATAAAAACGAGATTCTAACACACAGAAGCTTAAGAAAAAACAAATTAAAGACATTCATCTGGATCAAAAAATAAAATGAAGGCAGCACCCATCGGTTGAATGCCCAAGGTGAAGGACAACGACAACGGACCAGCCGATTAAAAGCCCCATTCACCTAAGCTCAGAACTGGAACCAAAAAATATAAAGAAAAAGAAATCCGGCGACGTTAATGAGATTGGCTTCATCCCCAAACGTCATATCCATCTTGCCATCCAGCTTCTAAGGCCTCAGATCCCTCGCCCGCTAGGACTGGGATCCTCCAACATTGCCAAAACATGTCTTAAAAGAACACGAAGGCGAGCCAGCCTATACCAGAAGGCAAAATCATCCCTCGCCAGATCAACTGAAGACCCTGGCCCTGAGATAGGGGCCAACGCTTCTCCAGAAGGCCGAACTGAATCGGGCAATCCCACGCTTGATGGGCCCTGGTTAAAGGAACACGGACAGTATCTTAGAAATACTTCACTTGGGAGATATAAATGGTTCAGTGCCATAGAAATGGCCATGTGGAACTGTGCCGTAACCTCTGGAGGAAACAAGCCACGCTCCGGAGGAGTAAAGGCCATAGGGACACCTGCTTGCGTATCCGGGAAGGTATCTGTGTCTCTTGCATGTCAGAATCCTCCTTAATCTTGGGATTACAAAAATGACAAAAAACTAACTGGCACCCTTTAACACCACCCAATTGCTGGGGCACTCACCACCTCCTGTGAACCAGACAACCCCTCCCAAGACCCCTGTGTGCCGTAAGAGCTAGGTGAGCGGGTCATACCACTCCGCCTGGTCTCCCGCGGCCGGGATAGGAGAATTGCTACCGATCACATCACTCCGTCACAAGGTTTTACTGATAAGTATGCTGACAATTACCTGGTGGGCAAACGGAGCAGTTATGGTTTAAGACGCTGTGACAGAAAAATGGTCTAAGACGTTACATAATTACAGATAAGTACTATTTTTTTTGTTTCCCCAATATTTGGCATTTGAAAGGGGCTCCCTTACTGTGTATATTGATGGTATTATCTTACAATAATCTAAGACCTGGCCCGAAGATTCTGCACTTGTTTATAGCTTCACGGACCTTGGTTAAAAAAAATAAAAAAAACAGCATTTGCTGAATACTAGAAGTTTACTCTTTCGATGGTATATTCCCTGCTCTGGTCTAACTACTAAAAAAAATGTTTTGCCTAGTGTTGTGGGACTATTTTTGCATCAAGCAGTTTCACAACATAGTGACGAACAATTTGACAAACTGGATTCTGTCTCCTATGTCCAGGCTGGGGGCAACTTGACCACTCAGGGACATATCCACCTTTTTTAAACCTGTGCCCCTTTTGCTCACGTGCAAGACAGAACTGTGCTCAGGTTATTTCTGTCTGTCTGGGGAACCTGCAAATAAGTCATACAGGTAGTAAGTCTCTGAGATAAGAAGGGACATCTTAAAGCAAACACTAAAGCTAAAGTGTTCTCCATCTATCAACTGTATATATTAAGTCTGATTAGAATCATTACAAGCAGTAGGCTAACTCTTGAGGAGAAACTGATCTCCTCTATCTTTGGAGAATTGTTAAGCCTAAGTTTATTTTCTGAATTGTATATAAGGAGGATTGCTGTGAAGCAATCATCTAAGGGTTAATATATCACTCTTAGAATAGTGCATTTAATAATATCTGCCTATATATGCAATTGACAATATTAGGTGGAAAAATTGGTCAGTTATGTTATAACTTAAAGTGCCTTGTTTTATTCATTCAGACACATGCCTTAAATATTTAGTTATCCCGTGTGTATTTAGCGTTAAGCTGTTGTTCTTCTGCACTATCTGGTATAATAAGTTCTTGCTTCCAGATTGTTTAGCTATAAAATTTAAAACTAAAGCTGCAAAAGTTATCTGGATCGCCATTAAGGAAACCCTTTGCTTTGTCTTTGTGTTCAGGATTGCATTATATATAGGATTGGTCTGTGCTTTAAAGGGACAGTCAACACCAGAATTTTTGTTGTTTAAAAAGATAGATAATCCCTTTATTACCCATTCCCCAGTTTTGCAAAACCAACACTGTTATATTAATACACTTTTTACTTCTGTGACTAACTTGTATCTAAGCATCTTCTGACCGCCCCGAATCACATGACTTTTAGTTATTATCTATTGACTTGCATTTTAGCCAATAAGTTCAGTGTCTGCCACTAGCCACGAGCGTGATCACAAAGCTATCTATATGGCCTACATGAGCTTGCTCTCCCCTGCTGTGAAAAGTAAATAAAATAGAGGCGGCCTTCAAGGGCTTAGAAATTATCATATGAGCCTTCATAGGTTTGCTTTCAACTAGAATACCAAGAGAACAAATCAAAATTGTTGATAAAAGTAAATTGGAAAGTTGTTTAAAATTACATGCCCTATTTGAAAAAACATAATTTATGCTTACCTGATAAATTTATTTCTCTTGTGATGTATCGAGTCCACGGATTCATCCATACTTGTGGGATATTCTCCTTCCCTACAGGAAGTGGCAAAGAGAGCACCCACAGCAGAGCTGTCTATATAGCTCCTCCCTTAGCACCACCCCCCAGTCATTCGACTGAAGGCTAGGAAGAAAAAGGAAAAACTATAGGGTACAGTGGTGACTGAAGTTTTTTTTTTTTTAAATATACTGCCTGTCGTAAATAAACAGGGCGGGCCGTGGACTCGATACATCACAAGAGAAATAAATTTATCAGGTAAGCATAAATGATGTTTTCTCTTGTAAGATGTATCGAGTCCACAGATTCATCCATACTTGTGGGATACCAATATCAAAGCTTTAGGACACGGATGAAGGGAGGGACAAGACAGGTACCTTAAACGGAAGGCACCACTGCTTGTAGAACCCAAAAATAGCCTCCGAAGAAGCAAAAGTATCGAATTTGTAAAATTTGGAAAAAATATGAAGCGAAGACCAAGTCACCGCCTTACAAATCTGTTCAACAGAAGCCTCATTTTTAAAAGCCCATGTGGAAGCCACTGCTCTAGTAGAATGAGCAGTAATTCTTTCAGGAGGCTGCTGGCCAGCAGTCTCATAAGCCAAATGGATTATGCTTTTCAACCAAAAGGAAAGAGAGGTAGCCGTAGCCTTTTGACCTTTCCGTTTACCAGAATAAACAACAAACAATGAAGATGTTTGACGGAAATCTTTAGTTGCTTGTAAGTAGAACTTTAAAGCATGAACCACATCAAGATTGTGCAACAGATGTTCCTTCTTTGATGAAGGATTAGGACACAGTGAAGGAACAACAATCTCCTGATTGATATTCCTATTAGAAACAACCTTAGGAAGAAACCCAGGTTTGGTACGCAAAACCACCTTATCTGTATGGAAAACACTGTAAAGCAGATAACTCAGAAACTCTTTGAGCCGAAGAGATAGCTACTAAAAACAAAACTTTCCAAGACAGAAGCTTAATATCTATGGAATGCATAGGTTCAAACGGAGCCCCTTGAAGAACTTTAAGAACTAAGTTTAGGCTCCATGGCGGAGCAACAGGTTTAAATACAGGCTTGATCCTAACCAAGGCCTGACTAAAGGCTTGAACATCTGGGACATCTGCCAGACGTTTGTGTAAAAGAATAGACAAAGCCGATATTTGTCCTTTTAAGGAACTAGCTGATAATCTCTTCTCCAATCCTTCTTAGAGAAAGGACAATATTCTAGGAATCCTAATCTTACTCCATGAGTAACCCTTGGATTCACACCAATAAAAATATTTGCGCCAAATCTTATGATAGATCTTCCTGGTGACAGGCTTTCTAGCTTGAATCAGGGTATCAATGACCGACTCAGAGAAACCACGCTTTGATAGAATCAGGCGTTCAATCTCCAAGCAGTCAGACGCAGAGAAATTAGATTTGGATGCGTGAATGGACCTTGGATTAGAAGGTCCTGCCACATTGGCAGAGTCCACGGTGGAACCGATGACATGTCCACTAGGTCTGCATACCAAGTCCTGCGTGGCCACACAGGTGCTATCAGAATCACCGAAGCTCTCTCCTGCTTGATTCTGGCAACCAGACGTGGGAGGAGAGGAAACGGTGAAAATACATAGGCCAGATTGAATGACCAGGACACTGCTAGAGCATCTATCAGTACCGCCTGGGGATCCCGGGACCTGGACCCGTAACGAGGAAGTTTGGCATTCTGATGGGACGCCATCAGATCCAATTCTGGTGTGCCCCATAGCTGAGTCAGCTGGGCAAATACCTCCGGATGGAGCTCCCACTCCCCCGGATGAAAAGTCTGATGACTTAGGAAATCCGCCTCCCAGTTCTCTACTCCTGGGATATGGATTGCTGAGAGATGGCAAGAGTGATCCTCCGCCCATCGGATTATTTGGTTACCTCCATCATCGCTAGAGAACTCAGTGTTCCTCCTTGATGATTGATATAAGCTACAGTTGTGATGTTGTCCAACTGAAATCTGATGAATTTGGCCGCAGCAAGCTGGGGCCATGCCTGAAGTGCATTGAAGATCGCTCTCAGTTCTAGAATGTTTATCGGGAGGAGAGTTTTCTCCTGAGACCATAAGCCCTGTGCTTTCAGGGAGTTCCAGACTGCACCACAGCCTAACAGGCTGGCATCTGTCATTACTATGAGCCACTCTGGCCTGCGGAAACACATTCCCTGAGACAGGTGGTCCTGAGACAACCACCAGAGAAGAGAATCTCTGGTCTCTTGGTCCAGATGCAGTTGAGGAGATAAATCTGCATAATCCCCATTCCACTGTTTGAGCATGCATACTTGCAGTGGTCTGAGGTGTAGGCGGGCAAAAGGGACTAAGTCCATTGCCGCTACCATGAGTCCGATTACCTCCATGCACTGAGCCACTGATGGCCGAGGAATGGAATGAAGAGCTCGGCAAGTGGTTAAGAGTTTTGATTTTCTGACCTCCGTCAGAAATATTTTCATTTGTACTGAGTCTATCAGAGTCCCTAGGAAGGAAACTCTTGTGAGGGGGAAGAGAGAACTCTTTTTTATGTTCACCTTCTACCCGTGAGATCTCAGAAAAGCCAACACAATGTCCGTGTGAGACTTGGCTAGTTGGAAAGGCACCACTGCTATGCCCCGCGGTCTTAGAACCGCCAAAAGGGACCCGAGCACCTTTGTGAAAACTCTGGGAGCCGTGGCCAACCCGAAGGGAAGGGCCACAAACTGGTAATGCCTGTCCAGAAAGGCGAATCTGAGGAATTGATGATGATCTCTGTGAATAGGGATGTGTAGATATGCATCCTTTAAGTCCACGGTAGTCATATATTGACCCTCCTGGATCAGAGGTAGAATAGTCCAAATAGTCTCCCTCTTGAATGATGGTACTCTGAGGAACTTGTTTAGAATTTTGAGATCCAAGATTGGTCTGAAAGTTCCCTCTTTTTTGGGAACCACAAACAGGTTTGAGTAAAACCCTAGACCTTGTTCCGCTTTTGGAACTGGGCAGATCACTCCCATGGTATGTAGGTCTTCTACACAGCGTAAGAACGCCTCTCTTTGTCTGGTTTGCAGACAATTGAGAAGTGTGAAACCTCCCCCTTGGGGGAGAGTCTTTGAAGTCCAGAAGATATCCCTGGGACACAATTTCTAAAGCCCAGGAATCGTGAACATCTCTTGCCCAGGCCTGAGCTAAGAGAGAGAGTCTGCCCCCTACTAGATCCGGTCCCGGATCGGGGGCTACCTCTTCATGCTGTCTTAGAGGCAGCTGCAGGCTTCTTGGCCTGTTTGCCCTTGTTCCAAGCCTGGTTAGGTCTCCTGACTGACTTGGATTGGGCAAAATTCCCCTCCTGCTTTGCAGCAGGGGAAGCTGAAGCGGGACCACCCTTGAAATTCCGAAAGGAATGAAAATTATTTTGTTTGGTCCTCAATTTATTTGTCTTATCCTGAGGGAGAGCATGGCCTTTCCCTGTAGTGATGTCTGAAATAATCTCTTTCAGTTCAGGCCCGAATAGGGTCTTTCCTTTGAAAGGGATGTTCAAAAGTTTAGATTTTGATGATACATCAGCAGACCAGGACTTAAGCCATAACGCCCTGCGTGCTCTTTGCTGCTAACTTAGCCAGTTGGAAAGCGGCATCTGTAATGAAAGAATTAGCCAACTTAAGAGCCTTAATTCTATCCATAATATCCTCTAATGGAGTCTCCATCTGAAGAGCCTCTTCTAGAGCATCGAACCAGAAAGCAGCTGTAGTAGTTACAGGAACAATGCACGCAATAGGATGGAGAAGAAAACCTTGATGAACAAAAATTTTCTTCAGGAGACCCTCTAATTTTTTTATCCATAGGATCTTTGAAAGCACAACTGTCTTCGATAGGTATAGTTGTACATTTAGATAGAGTAGAAATAGCTCCCTCCACCTTAGGAACCATCTGCCATGAGTCCCGCATTGTGTCAGATATGGGAAACATTTTCTTAAAAACAGGAGGGGGAGCAAACGGAATACCTGGTTTATCCCACTCCTTAGTAACAATATTCACAATCCTCTTAGGGACTGGAAAAATATCAGTGTAAACAGGAACCTCTAAGTATTTGTCCATTTTACACAATTTCTCTGGAACCACTATGGGGTCACAATCATCTAGAGTCGCTAATACCTCCCTGAGCAATAAGCGGAGGTGTTCAAGCTTAAATTTAAAGGCCGTCATGTCAGAATCTGTCTGAGGGAGCGTCTTTCCTGAATCAGAAATTTCTCCCTCAGATAACAAATCCCTTACCCCTACTTCAGAACATTGTGAGGGTATATCAGATACGGCTACTAAAGCGTCAGACTGCTCAGCTTTACTTAACCCAGAGCTGTCACGC
Organism: Bombina bombina; assembly: GCF_027579735.1. Classification (NCBI taxonomy): domain Eukaryota; kingdom Metazoa; phylum Chordata; class Amphibia; order Anura; family Bombinatoridae; genus Bombina; species Bombina bombina. The sequence continues at coordinate 1,155,548,821 of NC_069501.1, read as the reverse complement.
TTTCCTGGCAGTTTAGAAAAAAAACCTCTGTGAGGGTTTTATTCATAACTGTGGCCATGTCTTGTAAAGTAAATGAATTTGACGCATTAGAGGTACTTGGCGTCACTTGTGCGGGCGTTACTGGTTGTGACACTTGGGGAGAGCTAGATGTCAAAAACTCATTTCCTTCTGTCTGAGAATCATCTATTGCTATATTTTTCATTGCTAAAATATGCTCTTTATAATTTATAGACATATCAGTGCAAGTGGGACACATTCTAAGAGGAGGTTCCACAATGGCTTCTAAACACATTAAACAAGGATTTTCCTTAGTGTCAGACATGTTAAACAGGCTAGTAATGAAACAAGCAAGCTTGGAAAACACTTTATTCAAAGTAAATAATACTTAGAATAAAATGGTACTGTGCCTTTAAGAGAAAAAAAGCTGCACAAACTCTGCAAAACAGTGTAAAAAAGCAGTAAACTCAACAAAATTTTAACAGTAGCATCATAAAGCCTTAGTAACTTTGCACAGCTATGGAAATAAACAATTAACCCCTTAATGTTAAAACCGGATTGACAAAACGTAAAAAATGTTCAGCACCTTGCCACAGCTCTGCTGTGGCGCCTACCTGCCCTTTATGAACGATTTGTGGGGGGGAAAAACTTCTTTACAGCCCTCAAACACAGCAGGACCCTCTGGAGAAGCAGTTGGATGTCTCTGAGGAAAAGAAACTGCGCAACTGAGGCGCGAAAATAGGCCCCTCACACCTCACTCAATGTCATGGGGCCTAAAAGAAATACATCAGAGTGTTTCCTAAACTAGCCATGTGGGTTAATAACCCTTAAACAAGCCACAAAGACCCCTTAAAGTCCCTCAAAATGACGTTATTGCAATAATAATAAAAACGTTTTTTCTTATCAGTGTCACCAGTAACTAATGAGCCCTTTGTGCAAGCTGGGATTCTTACTAAGTCTCTGAATACAGCTTACCCTTCTCTTATGGGGATATTGTAAGCCTTTTCTAGAATTAACACAGTCTGTCTAGAAAAAATTAGACTGAACATACCTCAAAGCAGTTTAGCCTGCAAACTGTTCCCCCAACTGAAGTTTTCCTGTACTCCTCAGTCCTTGTGAGAACAGCAGTGGATTTTAGTTACAAAGTGCTAAAATCATCATCCTCCCTGCAGAAATCTTCATCTCTTTTCTGCCAGAGAGTAAATAGAACACACCGGTACCATTTAAAATAAACTTTTGCTTGAGAAAATTTTTGTCACCACACTCACTTTACCCTTCCTAACAGTTAGAGTAGGCAAAGAGAATGACTGGGGGGTGGAGCTAAGGGAGGAGCTATATAGACAGCTCTGCTGTGGGTGCTCTCTTTGCCACTTCCTGTAGGGAAGGAGAATATCCCACAAGTATGGATGAATCCGTGGACATCTTACAAGAGAAATTAAAGTTTTTTTTGGACTCGACTGTCCCTTTAATATAAACTGTTTAGCATTCTGTCCAAAATACTAAACTGTGCTCCCTTTTATCATAAGGGTCTATGTGTATGGTACTTGTTACTTATATTCCTGATTTTAAAAAAAACAACAACAAAAAAGTGAATCTCTTAGCTAAGTTAAGCTCTGTACCCTACACCCTATATGGTCTGAAAAGTGGCAGAGGGCCTTCATATAAGAATACTTCCGCTTGTTTGGTGTCCATCTTTACTATCTTTGGTATCATTCTCCTTTAGGTAAGAAAACTAACTATTGTTGAAGAACTGAATCCTTCAACTCTGTGGGAAAATGGCTAAACATATTTTAATATACTAAATTGTATAGAAGGAAGCTTATTGTGAAGCAATTAAGCAATGTGTAACTCCAGTATCTTAAAAGTATTGCAAATAAAAATAACTGTATATTGGAATAACTAATAAAATTGGTCTGTTAGATTGTTTAAAGATTTCCCAGGTTTAAAGTCTATTATTGGTTTAGTAAGGGTTGTTTCTTGGGTTCCTATGTATACATACAGTGCCAAGCTGTCTTCCCCCTGATAGTACTGGTCATAGCAAGTCCTAGATCCCAGCCTAATGTGGCTTAAAATCCCAATAATAGCTCTAAAGACTATTCCAATTGCTATCAAAGTGATAATAAAGGGGAAATCTTCTGTTTTCCCCCATTCTACGGGAAAACAGAGTACATACGGGGAGTGCAGAATTATTAGGCAAATGAGTATTTTGACCACATCATCCTCTTTATGCATGTTGTCTTAATCCAAGCTGTATAGGCTCGAAAGCCTACTACCAATTAAGCATATTAGGTGATGTGCATCTCTGTAATGAGAAGGGGTGTGGTCTAATGACATCAACACCCTATATCAGGTGTGCATAATTATTAGGCAACTTCCATTCCTTTGGCAAAATGGGTCAAAAGAAGGACTTGACAGGCTCAGAAAAGTCAAAAATAGTGAGATATCTTGCAGAGGGATGCAGCACTCTTAAAATTGCAAAGCTTCTGAAGCGTTATCATCGAACAATCAAGCGTTTCATTCAAAATAGTCAACAGGGTCCCAAGAAGCGTGTGGAAAAACCAAGGCGCAAAAAAACTGCCCATGAACTGAGAAAAGTCAAGCGTGCAGCTGCCAAGATGCCACTTCCCAATAATAGCACTAAAGACTATTCCAATTGCCATCAAAGTGATAATAAAGGGGAAATCTTCTGTTTTCCCCCATTCTACAGGAAAACAGAGTACATACAGGGAGTGCAGAATTATTAGGCAAATTAGTATTTTGACCACATCATCCTCTTTATGCATGTTGTCTTACTCCAAGCTGTATAGGCTCGAAAGCCTACTACCAATTAAGCATATTAGGTGATGTGCATCTCTGTAATGAGAAGGGGTGTGGTCTAATGACATCAACACCCTATATCAGGTGTGCATAATTATTAGGCAACTTCCTTTCCTTTGGCAAAATGGGTCAAAAGAAGGACTTGACAGGCTCAGAAAAGTCAAAAATAGTGAGATATCTTGCAGAGGGATGCAACACTCTTAAAATTGCAAAGCTTCTGAAGCGTTATCATCGAACAATCAAGCGTTTCATTCAAAATAGTCAACAGGGTCGCAAGAAGCGTGTGGAAAAACCAAGGCACAAAATAACTGCCCATGAACTGAGAAAAGTCAAGCGTGCAGCTGCCAAGATGCCACTTGCCACCAGTTTAGCCATATTTCAGAGCTGCAACATCACTGGAGTGCCCAAAAGCACAAGGTGTGCAATACTCAGAGACATGGCCAAGGTAAGAAAGGCTGAAAGACAACCACCACTGAACAAGACACACAAGCTGAAACGTCAAGACTGGGCCAAGAAATATCTCAAGACTGATTTTTCTAAGGTTTTATGGACTGATGAAATGAGAGTGAGTCTTGATGGGCCAGATGGATGGGCCCGTGGCTGGATTGGTAAAGGGCAGAGAGCTCCAGTCCGACTCAGACGCCAGCAAGGTGGAGGTGGAATACTGGTTTGGGCTGGTATCATCAAAGATGAGCTTGTGGGGCCTTTTCGGGTTGAGGATGGAGTCAAGCTCAACTCCCAGTCCTACTGCCAGTTTCTGGAAGACACCTTCTTCAAGCAGTGGTACAGGAAGAAGTCTGCATCCTTCAAGAAAACATAATTTATGTAAGAACTTACCTGATAAATTCATTTCTTTCATATTAGCAAGAGTCCATGAGCTAGTGACGTATGGGATATACATTCCTACCAGGAGGGGCAAAGTTTCCCAAACCTCAAAATGCCTATAAATACATCCCTCACCACACCCACAAATCAGTTTAACGAATAGCCAAGAAGTGGGGTGATAAGAAAAAAGTGCGAAGCATAAATATAAGGAATTGGAATAATTGTGCTTTATACAAAAAAATCATAACCACCACAAAAAAGGGTGGGCCTCATGGACTCTTGCTAATATGAAGGAAATGAATTTATCAGGTAAGTTCTCACATAAATTATGTTTTCTTTCATGTAATTAGCAAGAGTCCATGAGCTAGTGACGTATGGGATAATGACTACCCAAGATGTGGATCTTCCACGCAAGAGTCACTAGAGAGGGAGGGATAAAATAAAGACAGCCAATTCCGCTGAAAAAAATACACACCCAAAAATAAAATTAAATCTTATAAAGAAAAAAACTGAAAATATAAGCAGAAGATTCAAACTGAAACAGCTGCCTGAAGTACTTTTCTACCAAAGACAGCTTCAGAAGAAGAAAAAACATCAAAATGGTAGAATTTAGTAAAAGTATGCAAAGAAGACCAAGTTGCTGCTTTGCAAATCTGATCAACCGAAGCTTCATTCCTAAACGCCCAGGAAGTAGAAACTGACCTAGTAGAATGAGCTGTAATCCTTTGAGGCGGAGTTTTACCCGACTCGACATAAGCATGATGAATTAAAGATTTCAACCAAGATGCCAAAGAAATGGCAGAGGCCTTCTGACCTTTCCTAGAACCGGAAAAGATAACAAATAGACTAGAAGTCTTTAGGAAATTCTTAGTAGCTTCAACATAATATTTCAAAGCTCTAACTACATCCAAAGAATGCAATGATTTCTCCTTAGAATTCTTAGGATTAGGACATAATGAAGGAACCACAATTTCTCTACTAATGTTGTTGGAATTCACAACCTTAGGTAAAAATTTAAAAGAAGTTCGCAACACCGCCTTATCCTGGTGAAAAATCAGAAAAGGAGACTCACAAGAAAGAGCAGATAATTCAGAAACTCTTCTGGCAGAAGAGATGGCCAAAAGGAACAAAACTTTCCAAGAAAGTAATTTAATGTCCAATGAATGCATAGGTTCAAACGGAGGAGCTTGAAGAGCCCTCAGAACCAAATTCAAACTCCAAGGAGGAGAAATTGACTTAATGACAGGTTTTATACGAACCAAAGCTTGTACAAAACAATGAATATCAGGAAGATTAGCAATCTTTCTGTGAAAAAGAACAGAAAGAGCAGAGATTTCTCCTTTCAAGCAAACCATCCTGAAGAAACTGTAAAATTCTCGGAATTCTAAAAGAATGCCAGGAAAAATGATGAGAAAGACACCAAGAAATATAAGTCTTCCAGACTCTATAATATATCTCCCTAGATTCAGATTTACGAGCCTGTAACATAGTATTAATCACAGAGTCAGAGAAACCTCTTTAACTAAGAATCAAGCGTTCAATCTCCATACCTTTAAATTTAAGGATTTGAGATCCTGATGGAAAAAAGGACCTTGCGACAGAAGGTCTGGCCTTAACGGAAGAGTCCACGGTTGGCAAGAGGCCATACGGACAAGATCCGCATACCAAAACCTGTGAGGCCATGCTGGAGCTACCAGCAGAACAAACGAGCATTCCTTCAGAATCTTGGAGATTACTCTTGGAAGAAGAACTAGAGGCGGAAAGATATAGGCAGGATGATACTTCCAAGGAAGTGACAATGCATCCACTGCTACCACTTGAGGATCCCTGGATCTGGACAGATACCTGGGAAGTTTCTTGTTTAGATGAGAGGCCATCAAATCTATTTCTGGAAGTCCCCACATTTGAACAATCTGAAGAAATACCTCTGGGTGAAGAGACCATTCGCCCGGATGTAACGTTTGGCGACTGAGATAATCCGCTTCCCAATTGTCTATACCTGGGATATGAACCGCAGAAACTAGACAGGAGCTGGATTCCGCCCATACCAGAATTCGAGATATTTCTTTCATAGCCAGAGGGCTGTGAGTCCCTCCTTAATGATTGATGTATGCCACAGTTGTGACATTTTCTGTCTGAAAACAAATGAACGATTCTCAAGACTGAAGAGCTTTGAAAATTGCACGGAGTTCCAAAATATTGATCGGTAATCTCACCTCCTGAGATTCCCAAACCCCTTGTGCTGTCAGAGACCCCCACACAGTTCCCCAACCTGTAAGACTTGCATCTGTTGAAATTACAGTCCAGGTCGGAAGAACAAAAGAAGCCCCCTGAACTAAACAATGGTGATCTGTCCACCACGTCAGAGAGTGTCGTACAATCGGTTTTAAAGATATTAATTGAGATATCTTTGTGTAATCCCTGCACCACTGGTTCAGCATACAGAGCTGAAGAGGCCGCATGTGAAAACGAGCAAAGGGGATCACATCCGATGCAGCAGTCATAAGACCTAGAATTTCCATGCATAAGGCTACCGAAGGGAATGATTGTGACTGAATGTTTCGACAAGCTGATTTTAGACGTCTCTTGTCTGTCAAAGATAGAGTCATGGACACTGAATCTATCTGGAAACCTAAAAAGGTTACCTGTGTCTGAGGAATCAATGAACTTTTTGGTAAATTGATCCTCCAACCATGATGTTGAAGAAACAACACAAGTCGATTCGTATGAGATTCTGCTAAATGTGAAGACTGAGCCAGTACCAAGATATTGTCCAAATAAGGAAATACCACAATACCCTGTTCTCTGATTACAGACAGAAGGGCACCGAGAACCTTTGTAAAAATTCTTGGAGCTGTAGCTAGGCCAAACGGCAGAGCCACAAACTGGTAATGCTTGTCTAGGAAAGAGAATCTCAGAAACTGATAGTGATCTGGATGAATCGGAATATGCAGATATGCATCCTGTAAATCTATTGTAGACATATAATGCCCTTGCTGAACAAAAGGCAGGATAGTCCTTACAGTTACCATTTTGAATGTTGGTATCCTTACATAACGATTCAATATTTTTAGATCCAGAACTGGTCTGAAGGAATTCTCCTTCTTTGGTACAATGAAGAGATTTGAATAAAACCCCAGTCCCTGTTCCAGAACTGGAACTGGCATAATTACTCCAGCCAACTCTAGATCTGAAACACATTTCAGAAATGCTTGAGCCTTCGCTGGGTTTACTGGGACACGGGAAAGAAAAAATCTCTTTGCAGGAGGCCTTATCTTGAAGCCAATTCTGTACCCTTCTGAAATAATGTTCTGAATCCAAAGATTGTGAACGGAATTGATCCAAATTTCTTTGAAAAAACGTAATCTGCCCCCTACCAGCTGAGCTGGAATGAGGGCCGCACCTTCATGTGGACTTAGGAGCTGGCTTTGATTTTCTAAAAGGCTTGGATTTATTCCAGACTGGAGATGGTTTCCAAACTGATACCGCTCCTGAGGATGAAGGATCAGGTTTTTGTTCCTTGTTGTGATGAAAGGAACGAAAACGATTATTAGACCTAAATTTACCTTTAGATTTTTTATCCTGTGGTAAAAAAGTTCCTTTCCCTCCAGTAACAGTTGAGATAATAGAATTCAACTGAGAACCAAACAATTTATTACCCTGGAAAGAAAGGGAAAGCAGAGTAGACTTAGAAGACATATCAGCATTCCAAGTTTTAAGCCATAAAGCTCTTCTAGCTAAAATAGCTAGAGACATATACCTGACATCAACTCTAATGATATCAAAGATGGCATCACAAATAAAATTATTAGCATGTTGAAGAAAAATAATAATGCTATGAGAATTATGATCTGTTACTTGTTGCGATAAAGCTTCTAACCAAAAAGTTGAAGCTGCAGCAACATCCGCTAAAGATATAGCAGGTCTAAGAAGATTACCTGAACACAAGTAAGCTTTTCTTAGAAAGGATTCAATTTTCCTATCTAAAGGATCCTTAAAGGAAGTACCATCTGCCGTAGGAATAGTAGTACGCTTAGCAAGAGTAGAGACAGCCCCATCAACCTTAGGAATTTTGTCCCAAAACTCTAATCTGTCAGATGGCACAGGATATAATTGCTTAAAACGTTTAGAAGGAGTAAATTAATTACCCAAATTATTCCATTCCCTGGAAATTACTTCAGAAATAGCACCAGGGACAGGAAAAACTTCTGGAATAACTACAGGAGATTTAAAAACCTTATCTAAACGTTTAGATTTAGTATCAAGAGGACCAGAATCCTCTATTTCTAATGCAATTAGGACTTCTTTAAGTAAAGAACGAATAAATTCCATTTTAAATAAATATGAAGATTTATCAGCATCAACCTCTGAGACAGAATCCTCTGAACCAGAAGAACCATTATCAGAATCAGAAAGATGATGTTCATTTAAAAATTCATCTGAAAAATGAGAAGTTTTAAAAGACTTTTTACGTTTACTAGAAGGAGGAATAACAGACATAGCCTTCTTAATGGATTTAGAAACAAAATCTCTTATGTTATCAGGAACACTCTGAGTATTAGATGTTGACGGAACAGCAACAGGTAATGTAACAGTACTAAAGGAAATATTATCTGCATTAACAAGTTTGTCATGACAAACAGTACAAACAACAGCTGGAGGAACAGATACCATAAGTTTACAGCAGATACACTTAGCTTTGGTAGCTCCAGCACCAGGCAGCGATTTTCCAGAAGTATCTTCTGACTCAGTTTCAACGTGGGACATCTTGCAATATGTAATAGAAAAAAACAACATATAAAGCAAAATTGATCTAATTCCTTAAATGACAGTTTCAGGAATGGGAAAAAATGCCAGTGAACAAGCTTCTAGCAACCAGAAGCAATAAATAATGAGACTTAAATAATGTGGAGACAATAGTGACGCCCATATTTTTTTAGCGCCAAAAATGACGCCCACATTATTTGGCGCCTAAATGCTTTTGGCGCCAAAAATGACGCCACATCCGGAACGCCGACACTTTTGGCGCAAAAGAACGTCAAAAATGACGCAACTTCCGGCGACACGTATGAAACAGAAAAAAAAATTTGCACCAAAAAAGTCAGCGCCAAGAATGACGCAATAAAATGAAGCATTTTCAGCCCCCGCGAGCCTAACAGCCCACAGGGAAAAAGTCAAATTTAAAGGTAAGAAAAAAATAATGATTATTCATATGCATTATCCCAAATATGAAACTGTCTGAAATAAGGAATGTTGAACATCCTGAGTCAAGGCAAATAAATGTTTGAATACATATATTTAGAACTTTATAAAAAAGTGCCCAACCATAGCTTAGAGTGTCACAGAAAATAAGACTTACTTGCCCCAGGACACTCATCTACATGTTGTAGAAAGCCAAACCAGTACTGAAACGAAAATCAGCAGAGGTAATGGTATATAAATAAGAGTATATCGTCGATCTGAAAAGGGAGGTAAGAGATGAATCTCTACGACCGATAACAGAGAACCTATGAAATAGACCCCGTAGAAGGAGATCATTGAATTCAAATAGGCAATACTCTCCTCACATCCCTCTGACATTCAGTGCACGCTGAGAGGAAAACCGGGCTCCAACCTGCAGCGGAGCACATATCAACGTAGAATCTAGCACAAACTCACTTCACCACCTCCATAGGAGGCAAAGTTTGTAAAACTGATTTGTGGGTGTGGTGAGGGGTGTATTTATAGGCATTTTCAGGTTTGGGAAACTTTGCCCCTCCTGGTAGGAATGTATATCCCATACGTCACTAGCTCATGGACTCTTGCTAATTACATGAAAGAAAAACATGATTTTCATACAGGACAATGCTCCATCACACGCGTCCAAGTACTCCACAGCGTGGCTGGCAAGAAAGGGTATATAAGAAGAAAATCTAATGACATGGCCTCCTTGTTCACCTGATCTGAAACCCATTGAGAACCTGTGGTCCATCATCAAATGTGAGATTTACAAGGAGGGAAAACAGTACACCTCTCTGAACAGTGTCTGGGAGGCTGTGGTTGCTGCTGCACGCAATGTTGATGGTGAACAGATCAAAACACTGACAGAATCCATGGATGGCAGGCTTTTGAGTGTCCTTGCAAAGAAAGGTGGCTATATTGGTCACTGATTTGTTTTTGTTTTGTTTTTGAATGTCAGAAATGTATATTTGTGAATGTTGAGATGTTATATTGGTTTCACTGGTAAAAATAAATAATTGAAATGGGTATATATTTGTTTTTTGTTAAGTTGCCTAATAATTATGCACAGTAATAGTCACCTGCACACACAGATATCCCCCTAAAATAGCTATAACTAAAAACAAACTAAAAACTACTTCCAAAACTATTCAGTTTTAATATTAATGAGTTTTTTGGGTTCATTGAGAACATGGTTGTTGTTCAATAATAAAATTAATCCTCAAAAATACAACTTGCCTAATAATTCTGCACTCCCTGTAAGATTGCTCTTCTAAAGTAATTCCCTTTGCTTTTGTTTATCCTTTCTCTCTATTTCTCCTTTCCCTTGGGAGAGTGGAGGGGAAAGGGGAAGAGGTGTAAAAGTGTGTAGTAAAAAAAGCGTCTTTTCCTGATTGTAGTGTTTTAACCCTACTAACTTAGAATCCCCCTAAGGAATCAAAATTGTGTTTTTTCTTCTCTACAAGAGGTTAAACTATTGGCCTACATTGCCTGGTTGTGAAGGTGTCTGCCTATCTAAAAATATGCTTGCTACCTAAACATAGCATCATTCGAGAGATAGTAAAGGGATTGTAATAATCTTTATTTATTTATTTTTTTAAAAAATTTCACTTTCTCGTTTGCACAAACAGTTGGCACACACTAGTACTGTGGTTAGCAGTACCTTACTACCTACTCGTTTCCACTCACAGTTTATACTTTTTTTTTTTTTTTTTATATCGACTTTATTGTCAAATTAGGAGGTACAAACTGGAAGTCGCAGCTTCCTGAAACAATAGTCAACATAATTTTACAGAATTAACAGTGAATAACATAGAAGCATACTACTAGTGTTCAGGCGATATATTTGCGATTAGTGATGTAATTACGTTGCGTTTGCTTGAAGAGGAGGAAAGGAGGAAAGGAAAGAGGAAAAGAGTGAAGAGGAAGAGAAAGAATAAGAATGCTGTCAAGAAGTTTGGGTTTAATGGAACCGACAAGCATAAAAATGTTATTAATTAATTATTTAATTAATTAAGCCTTGGAGAGTTATGTCTCATCTGCTAGGGTTAAAATATAATAGGGTTCTTTTTCTCATATCCCATCTAACTCAGAAGCTAGGATTCATTATTTCTTAAGGTACTGTTCCCACAAGTTAGACATCTCCGCAAACATGTCCATCTTGAGATTTTTAAGATAGTAATACTCTTCTATATTAAGTAAATCTGTAACTTTATTTTGCCACATAAGCAAGGTAGGGGCCTCCTTAGATCTCCAAGTTTCTAGCTAGAAGGTATCTCCCACTATTAGACATTATATAAAATAATTTTAATGCTGTGTTTAGCTTTAATTTTGGGGGGCTTATTCAAGAGCCATATTAAAGGGTCCATCGGAAACTGAACCTCAAGTATGGATTCCATTTCTCCAATTATAGATCTCCAAAAAATTTGGATTGAATTGCACCACCACCACATGTGTGCCAGGTTGCCAAAGCCATGTCCACATCTCCAACAACGTTGAGATTTGTTACTGTATAAACGGTTTAATTTAACTGGGGTAAGATACCATCTATGTAGGAGTTTTAAATTTATCTCCTGCATGGAGAGGGAAATAGAGGATTTAGTCACATTTTGAAATATTGTGGCGCTAGTTTGTGGAAGTATTACTTTACCGAGTTCTTCTTCCCACCTTTCAACAAAAGGGGGCAAATGACCTGGAAGGATTTGAGTTAGGATTTTGTAGATTGTTAAAAGGGTATGGGATATTGGAGGTGTACGTACACATAAAAGTAAAAAATTTGTCAGGGGTCTTACCATGTTCTCGAATTGCTTGTGGTGTGTTATGAAGTGATGAACGCGCCTGTAAAGAAACCAGTTTTGGAAAAGGGTATATCCCTTATATATTATGGCTGATTGGGAAAGGATTTTTTCATTCGATGAAATAAAGTGTATGGGAACATCTCTATAGAAGGAATGTGGAGCTGCCGCTAAGTGATAAGGTCCTAGTGAGAATTGGTCGTTATCAATAATGGATGTTAGGGATAGAAGGTCTCGAGGAAACGAACGGTTTGTTGCTAATATTGTGTTCCATACTTTATATGTTTCTGCTATCAATAGAGAGCTAAGTCCAGCATTTGGTGTTGATTGAGATAGGTTCCAGCAAAGCCTACCTAGATGTGGTGCGCCAGACAAAGTGTGTTCTATCTGGACCCATGTTTTGTGATCGAAGTGAACACACCAGTCGACAATTCTCTGCAGGAATATAGCTTGGCGATACCCAGTTATATTAGGCACCCTCAGGCCCCCTTGGATTTTAGTAGTCTGCATAATATGTTTATTGATCCTGGGAGGGCGTCTACGCCAGACGTAGTCGCTAAAAGCTTTTTGAATGGCGGGTATGTAATTTTTAGGAATTGGTATCGGTAAAGCCTGCATTATATACAAAAGCCTGGGGAAAATATTCATTTTCAGAACATTGATTCGGCCAAGCCATGAGATCTTTTTAGAGAGCCATGACGATAAGTCTCTTATGATAGTCTTTTGGATAGGGAGGTAGTTTAACTTGAAGGTATTTTCTACTGAAGTGGTTAGCTCTATACCTAGGTAGTGTAGGGAGTGAGGACACCAAGTAAGAGGGATTAAAGTTTTAATTCTGGCTAGAGTCTGAGGATCCAGATTAATGTTTAGAACTTCCGATTTCGATGTATTAATGGAGAAATTTGATAGTGATTGGAATTTTTTAAATTCTTGTAATAAGGGGGGTATGGATGTTTCCGGGTTCGTAATAGTGAATACGGTATCATCTGCGAACAGCGAGATGGTATATGTGTGTGTGCCAATTTGAATTCCATTTATCAAAGGGTTCTGTCTAATTTTAGTGGCTAGGGATTCTATAAAGCAAGCAAAAAGGAGGGGAGGAAAGAGGGCATCCTTGCCGTGTGCCGTTTCGTATTACAAAGGGGTCGGATAATGTACCATTTATCAATAATTTAGCGTTGGGATGAGTGTATAAGGCAAATATTCTGTTTAGTAATTTGGGGCCTAATCCCAAAGATTGTAGAGTAGCTTTTAGGAAGTCCCAGCCAACACGGTCAAAGGCCTTTTCTGCGTCAATAGATAGCAATATACCAGGTATATTTTTATCTTGTATATACTGGATAAGATTAAGGGCTCTGACCGTGTTGTCTTTTGCCTCTCTTTTTGGGACGAAACCCACCTGATCTTGATGTATGATATCTGGGAGGACCGTGTTCAATCTGTTGGCTAGGACCTTCGCATATATTTTCAAATCAGTGTTTATTAAGGAAATCGGGCGGTAATGAGAGGGGTGGTCTAGAGATTTTTTTAGGTTTGGGGATGAGGATGGTATGGGCTTCTAGGGAATTGGGGGAAAATTGTTGTACTTCATCAATGTGATTAAAAAACCTAGTGATATGTGGGAGTAATTCTACCTGTAGCGTCTTATAGTATAGGTTACTAAAACCGTCTGGTCCGGGTGATTTACCTGTTGGAAGGTCCTTAATCACCGATTGTATTTCTGTAACTGATATGGGTACTTCTAATTGTGTTCTTTGGTCGGTTGTAAGGTGTGGCATATTAAGTGATGTTAGGTAGGTCTCTATGTCTTTTAGCCTATTTTCAGAGGAGAGCGGGTCCCTATCGAGATCTGTTTGTAGGTTGTATACATTTTGGAAGTAATTTAAGAAGGTGTTGGAAATGGATTGTGTTGAACGGTGTGTTATATTGTTTTTATCAGTGATGCATAGTATAAAATTTTTGTGCTTCTTAATTCTTAGGTATCTTGCCAGGGATCTACCAGGTTTATTTTGACCTTCATAATTAATTTGTTGGAGTCGTAGTGCCTGTCTTTTATGTTCTTTGTTTAAGTATGTTGCTAGTTTAGCTTTTCAGATTGGATGTGTAGTAATAGATTGTGGTCAGTTGGGTTTTGTTTATGTTGGTTTTCTAGCGACTCTATAGTGGAAATTAAATTTGCTACTAGCTTGTGTCTCTGTTTGGTAATGGATGCATGTGACGGATACCCCTGGCTACTGGGTAGCTCCGCCAAACGGGTCCTGCTTCCTCCCTGCCGATTGCAGCTATGTAGCTGGCAAGTGACCACAGCCTGTAGCCACCCCTGATGCCTGACAGCACCAGTACTCAGGGTCCCACCCTGTGAAAGACTCCAGCTACCAGACTAGGTAGCTCTGTCAGAGTGTCCTTCCTCTGCCTGGAACAGGCTGCTATGTAGCCCAGGAAAAGTGATTTTAGCTGGAGCAAACCCAAATAACTAGACAGCCTAGCATTCAGGTTTAACAGGAACTGATTTTATTGAAAACACACACTCCTTTTATACAGTCAGCTCATCTTGATAAGACCCTGGACAATCCCACCATTTTCCCGCCATTCCCGGCCCTCCAGACAGCCCGGCACCTGCATAGGAGCCACAGTCCCATATAATCCCAATACATATGGGTGGCAGTTTCGGGGTGATCCCGGTGGAGCAGCGGTACTTCCAGGGTGTCATTTTAAAGCTCCCCATATTTCACAGTCCAAAAATCAGCATGATTCGTTACTGGGGACCGGAGTTACAGTCCGATGAAGTTATGGGGTTAGGGGTGTCCAAAACCCACAGTTCCCAAAGGAGCTCCCCTCCGGCAATTCCCCCACCCCTTGTACTCCCTATGCGCTACTAATCCCCAAAAGAGCGGAGCTCTGGGGCACATGGTTGCTGGAGCGACCTGGGTTAAAGTTTGCGGGTGTTCTGCTGTCCTGTGGCTGACCGGGAGTTCCAAGAGCCTGGCCAGCCTGAGAGGGGTTAGGCGGGTGTCCGTTTTAAGGCGGCCGACCGGGAGTTCCAGGAGCCCGGCCAGCCTAGGAGGATTTTCCTGGTCATACACCAACTTTTCTCTGAACACAAAAACAAGCCAACACAAAGCAAACAAACAGCTTCCAGAGATGGTGGTTGCTCTGAGGAGCCCAAAACCACTGAGAAACAACAGGGGTGAGGTTGTAGGGGGGTGGAGGTAGCCTTAGCCATCTGATATCCGTGACAGATGCTTTAATAGCAATAAGTTCGCCACGTATCACGCCTTTGTGGGCTTCCCAGATTGACGTGGGAGAGGTCCCTTCTGTGTTATTAAGATTAAAATATTCTGATAGAGATTTGGTGATTTGTTGTAGGATGATAGGGTCTGTTAGTAGGTGATCATCCAATTTCCAGATGTAATCATGTATAGGTTTGGAGGGCCATCGGAGAGTACCTATGACCGATGCGTGGTCTGACCAAGTTATGGGGGTGATGTGGGAGGAAGTAAACAGAGACAGCCCTGTGACGTCAGTGAGAATATAATCTATTCTGGAATATTGTTTGTGTGGGTAAGAATAACAGGTGTAGTTTTCCTTTACTGGGTGGAGTGTTCTCCATAGATCTATTGCAGTAAGTTTTTTCAGTGATGTTAGTGTCCTGGGTATTTGCGTCTGGGGAATCGAGGACCGGGCAGCAGAGCAGTCTATTAAGGGGTCTAAAAGTATATTTAAGTCACCACACTATCAGTATTCCTTTTTGGTGTTCTAGAATAAGGTTTGATAGCTTTTTAATGAAAACTGATTGTTTAGAGTTGGGTGTATAAAAGAATACCAGTGTGACTGGTCTTCCATAAAGTAAACCCACTACAATAAGGTATCTGCCTAGTTTATCCGGTGTGATATTAATTTCTTGGAAGGGTATATTTTTCCTGATCAAGATACCCACCCCATTTTTCTTTGAATTTGCGTGTGATGCAAAGTAACAGGGGCCAAATTTAGTATTGAATGTGGTCGGTTCTCTGCCTTTACGGAAATTAGATTCTTGGAGAAATATTAGGTCTGATTTGTGACTATTAAAGTCCCTTAATGCTTGAGATCTTTTTGCAGGTATGTTCAGACCTTGCGCATTAACAGATTGAATATTAAGTGAGTTATAGGGTAGGTTTGTGTGGGGTTTGTCAGTCATTGTAACATGTCTTACCTCTAATAGGGCTTTTATATTCAAAGATATCAAGGCTTTGAGAAATGGAGCTACTAATCCTGTCAGTTACCGTTAGTGACAGCATGAGGGCATAGTAAAGAAAAGAGAAAGAAGAAATAAAGAAAAACATAAACATTTTGAACATAATCATTTTTGTAGGGTCCTTTCGTTGAGGGAGCGATTCCCCCTCAGAGGCCCATCAATGAAACAAATAACTATGAATATTTAACATTAGCCTCCTGCCTAATATTTTATATTGATCTCCATTTGCTATACAGAGCTATAAACATGGGAGATTATTACTTTCTCTAACTCATTTGCAATGAAAATAAGTCATAGCAATTAAACATTTTGCATACCTGGAGGAATAAAAAGCGTTTCAGGCCTGCTATAGGCCCTTAGTCACCTATAGCAGGCATGAAACGTTGTATTTTTTACTTAAGACCCTGGCTTATGAGAGAATAAAGGTCTTTTATACTACTGGAGGCTGGAACATATTTTTGTTTGTTTGGAGAGTTTGCAGGATAAGGCAGATCCTGAGTTCCGTGCCCCACAAGCCACATACGCTTTGGTGCTGTCTTCTACATTTGCTCTAAGGAATAAAAAGTGTGACAGCAATATGACAACATTATTTGCCTTAA
Organism: Bombina bombina; assembly: GCF_027579735.1. Lineage (NCBI taxonomy): Eukaryota > Metazoa > Chordata > Amphibia > Anura > Bombinatoridae > Bombina > Bombina bombina. The sequence goes on along the minus strand of NC_069501.1, from coordinate 1,155,532,337 downwards.
ACTATGAAGGTAATTGTTTACAACTAAACAGTTCGAACAAATAAAATGTTTATCAACATTTTAGAGTCCTAGAATTATGGTGTTCTGGATACATCTAGAATTGTTAACCAAGTAAGAGTCTCACATGTAAACCAGAGATTCTCAGCAATAAAAAAAAAAGAAACATTTTGTGTTTACTTATTAAACAGTGTTTCAATCAAGTATGTAAACAGTTATATACGACCTGTTATTGATCCCTGAGTAGTAGGTAAAGATTAACGTCTCTTTTCAGTCCCAAAACAAATGATCATTTGGGGGGAGCCATCTTTGAGCGTCTTCTAGGTGCTTTGGTCAATGTCGAGTTTTGCTGTATAGAAGAGTGGGGTTGTTCTTTGTTTGCTTCTGTTGTGTCGTGAGCTGCTGGGTTATCGAAAGCAAGATTGAGACTTTTGGATAAAGTGTCCAGGTCTTCTATATCTTTGTAGGTGATAGTTTTACCATCTTTATGTACCAACAGGCTGAACGGGAAACCCCAGCGGTATTTGATGTTGTGTTCTTGTAAGGTGGAGGTAATGAAGCGAAGGGATCTTCTTCTCTCAATTGTTGTAGGACATAGGTCCTGGAATATTTGAATGTTATGTCCTTGGTGTGTTATTGATTTTTGACTTCTTGCCTGCTTCCATATGATTTCCTTCCGGTGGTAGCTAACAAATTTCATAACAACATCCCTAGGAGGGTTAGATGGAGAGGTTTTAGGCCCGAGTGGCGGTGAGCCAGTTCAAATGAGGCCTCATTTAAGTCGAGAGAAGGTTCCAGTTGTTTAAACAGCTGTAACAGATAATCCAGTAAGTTATCCTGGGTAACCTCTTCTGGTATTCCGCGGATCCGCAGATTACTGCGACGGCCGAGGTTGTCGAGATCTTCAACCTTCAGTTGTAAGGCATGAACAATGGCATCCTGGCAGTTTATATGTTGTGTGTTGTCGCTTACCACAGATTCTAAGTGCTCTTGGCCCTCTTCAATGTATTCGATTCTTGAGTTCATGTCACTCATATCTTTTCTTAAAGAGGAAATTTCATTTTTAATAAAAGATTTCAAATTGGCTATATCGCTTTTTGAAGGAAGAGAAGCTATAGTCTGTTGGATCTGTGACAGCTTATCTTGTGGGAGCGAGGGAAAGTCTTCAGAGGTATTAGGCTCCATTATTTGACTTAGTGAGGATGAGTCTGTTTTGCAAGGAGTTTCTCTTGTTCTAGGTTTGAAGAAAGAGTTAACCGGTGTTTTGTTGATGTTTGATGAAGTTCTGTTAGATCTAGCTGAGCTTCTTGTTGCCATGTGATATTAAATAGGAAGTAGGGTTTGCCAAGCTAGAGTTTGCCTGCAATGGGATGATTACACTCTGAGGAGCTTATTTCTAAAGCATGAGGTTGATGTGTGTTAGTGTATACATCCAATGGTCACCAGGGACTTATAGTACAAAAGTCTTATTTGCAATTTCCCCCAGGTTAAGCGTATGTGATTAGGGTACAACTCCAGCTGAAAATAATGTGGGGGCTATGAAACTTTAGTTTTCCATGTATTTGCGGTGCACCTTTATTTGTTAAGGCATTTGATATCTCCCTTTACATGTTGCCTGTGTTGTCAAATCGCTTCTTTACAATGCTTCTTACTTATTTTTAACATTTGGAAAATGAAGTTGTTTGCGCTGTCTAGTGCCTGGGATTGTAATGTCCCATTTGAGATTATAGTAGTGTGTCCCCGGTTCCGTTTTTGATGCGATGCGGTGCAAGGATCAGGCTAGTTAATCTTACCCTCAAGCTGATGTGGGTCGCAATCGGATCACAGTCACACTGTGAACCGATGTCCAAGGGAGACTATATGTGCCAGCCGAGTAGTATGTGCTGCGTAGTTAGGGCCTGGCTTACATCCAATATGGCGCCGTACCGGTGCTCAGTGTCTTTGTAACTCGGGGAGAGTTTCTTAAGTTCTTTACGTTTTCTTTACATGTCTAGGAGCCGTGGGAAGTTAGGAGGCCATCCGGGTAGTTTTTGGCTAGAAATGATCGGTAAACCTGTGCATAATAGGCCGCTGAGCAGGGAAAGGCCACGGAGCTAATTCACAGTGCGACCATGAACCTGCACGGCCACGCCCCGCCTCCTACAGTTTATACTTTTTTTCACTCTTCTCACTTATTATTCTCTTACACCCCTATATTAGTCTACTTGCCTTAGTGCTGGTTTTCACTCCTCTCACTCTTCCATTCACTTTTTTGTTTCCTTCTTTTTTTTCTCAATCCCATCTATATCCCTCATAATACCTCAGGCTTTTAGTTGATGGATTTCTATTGGCCAACAAAACCGCCCCTCCTAATATGCCTCCAAAACCTAGAGACAAGAAGCTGAGAAATAGCTTTGGTAGCTCAGATTTAGGTATTAATGATAGTAACACTACAGTTATTGAAACTGATTCTCTTGTTAAACAGATTTCTGATATCTTTTTACCTCAATTCGAAGGGGTGAAAAAAGATCTAATTTCTCTCACTAATGAAATTAAACTATTTCCGAACAGACTATCGGACATAGAAAGTAGAATATCAGATATAGATGAGCTACAACATTCTCAACAAGACTCTATTGACCAGCAAACTAAAACAATTCAAATATTACAGTCCCGATTAAATGAATAAGAGGATAGAACTCTAAGGAACAACCTTAAAATAGTGGGGGTTCCAGAAACCACCGAATTTGCAGATCTCATGCACTTTGTCTCTATGCTTTTACCACAAGCACTGGGAGTTATTGAAGAGGCACTCCCACTTACTAAAGAAAGAGTTCACAGATTAGGCTCTCCTAATAGGAAAAACAACCAAACCTCATTAAAAAGACCAATTATAGTGAGATACCTGAAATTTCAGGACAAACAAAATATTTTGACGCTCTATCGTCAACATATGCCGTTTAATTTTGATCAAAATCGTGCCCTGATCTTTCAGGATTTCTCCAGTGAAACACTAAATAAAAGACACACATTTGCCCCTCTTTGCACTCAGCTAATTGAACTAGGATGTAAGGCTACTATGAGCTACCCGGCCAAATTAGAAATTGTTCACAATTCGAAAACAGTTATCCATAGATAGTGAAGAGAAATTTTGCATTCATCTCACTAATAATAGATCTATTGTCTTTGTTAACCTCTTGTATTAATAACAAGTTCACACTATAGTATCCTCAGTGAACCGCATTCATTTCACTAATAATAGAGCTATTGTCTTAGTTATCCTCTAGGATCTGCATTAATCTATAGTATACTTAAGCCTTTTTTAAAGGCGCTCCTTCACCCTACATTGTTATATAGATAGTGAAGAGAAAGTCAAGCAATTTAATGACAGCACGAAGGTTTAAAGTCTAAGTTTCCACTTGAGATATCTGTTTAATCGTATGTCTGTCCTTATGTTTTTTGTTTTCTTTCTTTTATTTTCTCCCTCCCCTCGCCCTCCCAAAGTACTCAATTGCGCAACTATTATATATTTCTTAAATTATCATGAAGAAAGCTCTTAAATTCCTTTTGTGGAACGTGGGCGGGATTACATCCCCAATTAAGCGGAAAAAGATTCTCCAACATCTCAAAAAATTCATCCCGGATGTTGTGTTTCTACAAGAAACTCACTTAAACAGTTTGGAGGCAGACAAATTGCAGATAGGAGAAGTGGTCTCGGTGCTGGTGGTGGGAAAGGAGGGGTGGCCTGTCTGCTTAATAAAAAAAAATTAAATTTCAAAATATCCTCTCAAATCCAGGATGCGGAAGGTAGATTTTTAATCTTAAAAATGGAAATTCAGGGTTCCCCCTTTACTCTTTGCAATATTTATGCCCCTAACGAATCCCAGCCTATTGTTTGGGAAAAATTATTTGCCAGACTAATAGTTTTTTCAGATACACAATAAATTGTGGGAAAAGACTTCAACTGTGTGTTCAACCCATATTTAGACCGGCTCAGTACCCTGAATAGAAATAGATATTTAAAGGAGGCCAAATTGGTCTCCAATTTTGCAAAATATTTAAAACTCAAGGATGTTTGGAGACTTCAGCACCCAGATGAGAGAGCCTTTTCTTGTGAATCAAAAGCATTTAAAACGTTTTCAAGGATCGATATGTTCCTGATTCATGAGTCGCTTTTGGGTGCTGAAGTCTCCACCAAAATTTTCGACACATTTCTTTCGGATCATGCTGTCATCTCCCTCACCATCCAAATTGCCCGTAATTGGAAGAGACAAGCCGGGAAGTTTTATTTTCCTTCTTTCTTGCAATTAAATGTAAACTTTAGAAACGGTCTTTCACATGAATGGATAGAGTTAAAAAACAAAATATTGAATATCTACCCAAAACAAATATTCTGGGAGTCGACGAAGGCCGTCCTCAGAGGAGAAATAATTGCATATATATCCAAAAGGGAAAAAAATACTAAAAGAGAACTTCAATTAGCGAATCAAGTGAAAAATAATTATGCAAAATATATAGAAAATTCTACTAGAATTTATTGGTTGGCTTACCAGAAAGCTAAAAAGGAGAGGGAGATTTTTTTTAATCAACAAACAATACAAAAAGATATTAAAAATAATGCAATATTTAATAGGTTCTCGCCAAAATCGGCTTAATTTCTAGCAAAATAGCCAAGTCTAGGAAAAACATAATTTATGTAAGAACTTACCGGATAAATTAATTTCTTTCATATTGGCAAGAGTCCATGAGCTAGTGACGTATGGGATATACAATCCTACCAGGAGGGGCAAAGTTTCCCAAACCTCAAAATGCCTATAAATACACCCCTCACCACACCCACAATTCAGTTTAACGAATAGCCAAGTAGTGGGGTGATAAAGAAAGGAGTAAAAAGCATCAACAAAGGAATTTGGAAATAATTGTGCTTTATACAAAAAAAAAATCCTAACCACCATAAAAAGGGTGGGTATCATGGACTCTTGTCAATATGAAAGAAATGAATTTATCAGGTAAGTTCTTACATAAATTATGTTTTCTTTCATGTAATTGACAAGAGTCCATGAGCTAGTGACGTATGGGATAGTAATACCCAAGATGTGGAACTCCACAGAAGAGTCGCTAGAGAGGGAGGGAAAAAAATAATAACAGCCATTTTTCGCTGAAAAAATTAATCCACAACCCAAAATATAAGTTTATTCTCATAAATGAAAAGAAAAAAACTTAAACATAATCAAAGGAATCAAACTGAAACAGCTGCCTGAAGAACATTTCTACCAAAAACTGCTTCCGAGGAAGCAAATACATCAAAACGGTAGAATTTAGTAAATGTATGCAAAGAAGACCAAGTTGCTGCTTTGCAAATCTGATCAACTGCAGCTTCATTCTTAAAGGCCTACAAATCTAGTAGAATGAGCTGTAATTCTGGGCCTGACCCAACTCCAAATAAGCCTGATGAATCAAAAGCTTTAACCAAGATGCCAAGGAAATAGCAGAAGCCTTCTGACCTTTCCTAGAACCAGAAAAGATAACAAATAGACTAGAAGTCTTCCTGAAATCGTTAGTAGCTTCAAAATAATATTTCAAAGCTCTTACAAAAGCTCTTACAAAAAATGTAAGCATTTCTGAAAAGAATTCTTAAGATTAAGACACAAAGAAGGGACAACAATTGCTCAATTAATGTTGTTAGAATTCACAACCTCAGGTAGAAATTTAAATGAAGTCCGAAAAATGCCTTATCCTGATGGAAAATCAGAAAAGGAGATTCACAAGAAAGAGCAGATAATTGAAACTCTTCTAGCAGAAGAGATAGCCAAAAGGAACAACACCTTCCAGAAAGTAGTTTAATGTCCAAAGAATGCATAGGCTCAAACGGAGGAGCCTGTAAAGCCATCAAAACCAAATTAAGACTCCAAGGAGGAAAGATTGATTTAATGACAGGTTTGATACGGACCAAAACATGTACAAAACAGTGAATATCAGGAAGCTTAGCAATCTTTCTGTGAAATAAAATGGAAAGAGCAGAGATTTGTCCCTTTAAAGGAACTTGCAGACAAACCCTTATCCAAACCATCCTGAAGAAACTGTAAAATTCTAGGAATTCTAAAAGAATGCCAGGAGAATTTATGAGAACACCATGAAATATAAGTCTTCCAAACTCGATAATAAATCTTCCTAGAAACAGATTTACGAGCCTGTAACATAGTATTAATCACTGAGTCAGAGAAACCTCTATGACTAAGCACTAGGCGTTCAATTTCCATACATTCAAATTTAATGATTTGAGATCCTGATGGAAAAACGGACCTTGAGACAGAAGGTCTGGTCTTAAAGAAAGTGGCCAAGGTTGGCAACTAGACATCCGAACAAGATCCGAATACCAAAACCTGTGAGGCCATGCTGGAGCTACCAGCAACACCAACGATTGTTCCATGATGATCTTGGAAATCACTCTTGGAAGAAGAACTAGAGGCGGGAAGATATAAGTAGGTTGGTAACAACAAGGAACTGCTAACGCATCCACTGCTTCCGCCTGAGGATCCCTGGACCTGAAAAGGTACCTGGGTAGTTTCTTGTTTAGATGGGAAGCCATCAGATCTATTTATGGAAGACCGGACATCTGAACAATCTGAGAAAACACATTTGGATTGAGCGACCACTCCCCCGGATGTAAAGTCTGACGGCTGAGATAATCCGCTTCCCAATTGGCTATACCTGGGATATGAACAGCAGAAATTAGACAGGAGCTGGATTCCGCCCACGCGAGTATCCGAGATACTTCTTTCATAGCTTGGGGACTGAGAGTCCTAACCTGATGATTGACATATGCCACTGTTATGATATTGTCCGTCTGAAAACAAATGAACGGTTCTCTCTTCAACAGAGGCCAAACCTGAAGAGCCCTGCAAATAGCACAGAGTTCTAAAATATTGATTGGTAATCTCGCCTCTTGAGATTTCTAAACCCCTTGTGCTGTCAGAGATCCCCAGACAGCTCCCAAACTTGACTTACATCTGTTGCGATCACAGTCCAGGTTGGACAAACAAAAGAGGCCCCTTAAACTATACGATGGTGATCTAACCACCAAGTCAGAGAGAGTTGAACATTGGGATTTAAGGATATTAATTGTGATATCTTTCTATAATCCCTGCACCAATGGTTCAGCATACAAAGCTGGAGAGGTCTCATATGAAAACAAGCAAAGGGGATCGCGTCCAATGCTGCAGTAATGAGACCTAAAACTTCCATGCACATAGCTACTGAAGGGAATGATTGAGACTGAAAGTTCCGACAAGCTGAAACCAATTTTAATCGTCTCTTGTCTGTTAGAGACAGAGTCATGGTCACTGAATCTATATGGAAACCTAAAAAGGTGATGCTTGTCTGAGGAATCAAATAACTTTTTGGTAAATTGATCCTCCAACCATGTCTTTGAAGAAACAACACTAGTTGATTCATGTGAGATTCTGCAGAATGTAAAGACTGAGCTAGTACCAAGATATCGTCCAAATAAGGAAACACCACAATACCCCGTTCTCTGATTACAGAGAGTAGGGCACCAAGAACCTTTGAAAAGATTCTTGGAGCTGTCGCAAGGCCAAATGGAAGAGCGACAAATTGGTAATGCTTGTCTAGAAAAGAGAATCTCAGAAAATGATAGTGGTCTGGATGAATCGGAATATGAAGATATGCATCCTGTAAGTCTATTGTGGACATATAATGCACTTGCTGAACAAAAGGTAGAATAGTCCTTATAGTCACCATTTTGAAAGTTGGCACTCTTACATAACGATTCAAAAATTTAAGATCCAGAACTGGCCTGAATGAATTTTCTTTCTTTGGGACAATGAATAGATTTGAATAAAACCCCAGACCCTGTTCCTGAAACAGAACTGGTATGATTACCCCTGAAAGCTCCAGGTCTGAAACACACTTCAGAAAAGTCTGAGACTTTACTGGATTTGCTGGGATGTGTGAGAGAAAACATCTTCTCACAGGAGGTCTTACTCTGAATCCTATTCGGAACCTTAGAGAAACAATACTCAGTCTGAATCCATTGATTTTGGACAGAATCTGCCCAAATGTTTGGAAGAATCTTAATCTGCCCCCTACCAGTTGAGCTGGAATGAGGGCCACACCTTCATGCAGACTTGGGGGCTGGCTTTGGTTTCTTAAAAGGCTTGGATTTACTCCAACTTGGAGAAGGTTTCCAACTGGAACCAGATTATTTGGGGGAAAGATTAGGTTTTTGTTCCTTACTTTGTTGAAAGAAACGAAAACCAATAGAAGCTTTAGATTTACCCTTAGGTCTTTTATCCTGAGGCAAAAAAACTCCCTTCCCACCAGTGACAGTTGAAATAATCAATTCCAACTGAGAACCAAATAACTTATTACCTTGGAAAGAAGAGATAGTAATCTAGACTTAGATACCATGTCATTCCAATATCTGAGCCACAAAGCTCTTATAGCTAAAATAGCTAAAGACATAGATTTAACATAAATTTTGATGATATAAAAAATGGCATCACAGATAAAATGATTAGCATGTTGAAGCAAGCGAACAATGCTAGACAAATCAGGATCCATTTCCTGTTGCGCTAAACTTTCCATCCAAAAAGTTAATGCAGCTGCAACATCAGCCATAGAAATTGCAGGCCTAAGAAGATGGCCAGAATATAAATAAGCTTTCCTTAGATAGGATTCAAGTTTCCTATCTAAAAGATCTTTAAAAGAAGTACTATCTTCCATAGGAATAGTAGTACGTTTAGCAAGAGTAGAAATAGCCCCATCAATTTTGGGAATCTTTTCCCAAAACTCCAATCTAACTGCTGGCAAAGGATATGATTTTTTAAACCTTGAAGAAGGAATAAAAGAAGTACCAGGCCATTCCGTTCCTTAGAAATCATATCAGAAAAAGCATCAGGAACTGGAAAAACATCTGGAGTAACCACAGGTGGTTTATAAACAGAATTTAAATGTTTACTAGTTTTAATATCAAGAGGACTAGTTTCCTCAATATCCAATGTAATCAACACCTCTTTTAACAAGGAACGAATATACTCCATTTTAAATAAATAAGTAGATTTGTCAGTGTCAATATCTGAGGAAGGATCATCTGAATCAGATAGATCCACATCAGAGAAGGATAATTCAGTATGTTGTCGGTCATTTGAAATTTCATCAACTTTATGAGAAGTTTTAAAAGACCTTTTATGTTTATTAGAAGGCGGGATGACAGATATAGCCTTCTGAATCGCATCAGCAATAAAATCTTTTATATTCACAGGTATATCATGTACATTAGATGTTGAAGGAACAACAGGCATTGTACTATTACTGATGGACACATTCTCTGCATGTAAGCTTATCATGACAACTATTACATACCACAACTGGAGATATAATCTCCACAAATTTACAACAAATGCACTTAGCTTTGGTAGAACTGTTATCAGGCAGCAGGGTTCCAACAGTGGTTTCCGAGTCAGAATCAGATTGAGACATCTTGCAAATGTAAGAGAAAAAAACAACATATAAAGCAAAATGATCAATATCCTTATATGGCAGTTTCAGGAATGGGAAAAAAATGCAAACAGCATAGACCTCTGAAATAGAAAAAGGCAAGAGGCATATAGGAATGGGGTTTTAAATAATGAAATTATTTGGCGCCAAGAATGATGCACAACGCAAACTGAATTTTTTTTGGTGCTAACAACATCCAGAAATGACACACTCGCGTCATTGTAGACGCAACCTTGTGCAAGGAACTCAGTGTCAACTAAGACGCCGGAAATGACGACTTTACGTCATCGTACATACCTTCGCGCCAAAAAAATTCTCGCGCCAAGAATGACGCAATAAACTTTGGCATTTTGCACCCTCACGAGTCTAATTTTGCCCGCAAAATTTTATGAAAAAGCAGTCAATTGAAAAAAGACTATACCCCAGGTAAGAAAAATATTTTCCTAAATATGTTTTTCTCCCAAATATGAAACTGATAGTCTGCAAAAGGAAATAAACACAAACCTGACTCATGGCAAATATAAGTACAATACATATATTTAGAACTTTATATTAATGCATAAAGTGCCAAATCATAGCTGAGAGTGTCTTAATTAATTAAAACATACTTACTGAAAGACACCCATTTACATATAGCAGATCGCCAAATCAGTACTGAAACAGTTATCAGTAGAGGTAATGGAATATGAGAGTATATTGTTGATCTGAATAAGGGAGGTAGGAGATGAATCTCTACGACCAATAACAGAGAACCTATGAAATAGATCTCCCATGAGGAAAACCATTGCATTCAACATTGACATTACTGTACTCTGAAAGAAATCGGGCTTCAAAATGCTGAGAAGCGCATATCAATGTAGAAATCTTAGCACAAACTTACTTTACCACCTCCATAGGAAGCAAAGTTTGTAAAACTGAATTGTGGATGTGGTGAGGGGTGTATTTATAGGCATTTTGAGGTTTGGGAAACTTTGTCCCTCCTGGTAGGATTGTATATCCCATACGTCATTAGCTCATGGACTCTTGCCAATTACATGATAGAAAAAATAACTTCATTGGATCAATCACAGTTACAGGGATCGACTATAGTCTACCAAACGAGATTTTGACTCATTTCCACAAATTCTACCAGAATCTATATTCAGCCGATGCACTTAACCAAGAAGCTAAGGAGAGCTTCTGGCAGAAAGTTAATCTAAAAAAATTATCACCAGAACAAGTATCAATATTGAACAGGGATGTTACTTTGGAAGAAGTTACTCAGGCCATTCACAACTCAGCGAATAGTAAGGCTCCCGGTCCAGATCAATTACCCGTTGAATTCTATAAAGTTTTAGAGGAGCAAATTTCCTCTCTACTTGTTAATCTTTCCAATAACTACTTTACCCAAGGAATTAAACCATAAAGATATTTTACTGCCTCAAATGCAAAGAGTAAAGGGGGAACCCTGAATTTCCATTTTTAAGATTAAAAATCTACCTTCCGCATCCTGGATTTGAGAGGATATTTTGAAATCTATATTTTTATTAAGCAGGCAGGCCACCCCTCCCTTCCCACCGCCGGCACCGAGACCACTTTAAAAAGATATCCCTGCTCAATACTGATTACAAATTACTAACAAACATTTTATCAAAAATATTAAAAACACTTATTGGAGGAATAATTGATAGTGACCAAACTGGTTTTATGCCAGGGAGAACCTCTCAGAAGAATACCAGACAAGCTATGGTACTAATTGAACACTTCTCTTCTCTCCTTAAAAATAAGGTTCATATCAAAAACGATTTTGCTCTACTTACCCTCGATGCGGTCAAAGCCTTCGATTCAATATCCTGGGATCATGTATTCAATACCTTAGGAAAATTTGGTTTTACAGGCTGCTTTACTAATTTTATAAGATTAATGTATCAAAATCCAATGTCACAACTAAGTATTAATGTGATTCTCTCACCTAATATAATTCTTTATAAAGGGACTAGACAAGGATGCCCGCTTTCACCACTCCTTTTTAATTTGGCATTAGAACCATTAGGTGTTCTATGCAGAAATACATTAGAAGGTATCCTACTTGGGAATAAAAGATATATTCTGTCGTAATACGCAGATGACATCCTCTTTTATATAGGGAAAAACAAAACAAATCTACCTTGCTTGTTAGAAATTGTAGCCGAATTTAGTAAGTTTTCGGGTTATAAAATTAATCTCCAGAAGTCAGAGCTTCTATGGATAGTTGAAAAGATAGTTTACACTTTTATTCGAACGGATCGGAAAATTAAATACTTGGCATATACCTATCTAAAAACCCACGATTGGTATGAGTTGAATCTCCCCCCCTTATGGCAAAAATGCTCTCTCCTTCTTCATAGTTGATCTAGATTACATTTAACTTTATCAGCTAGAATTGTTCTTATCAACATTATTCTATTCCCCAAATTACTATTTGTCATCCAAAATGTCCCAATACTCTTGAGCGCTCAAGAAATCAGGAAATTCAACTCCAACTGCTTGCAATTTGTATGGGGTAAGAGGAAGCCCAATATCTCTATTAATAAACTATCACATGCTAGAAAAGAAGGGGGCTTTGCACTCCCCAATATTAAGCTCTATAACTGGGCAGCACTAACCAAGATTGTGCTGGACTGGCTCTCTGAATCAGATTTTATTGCCAACTATGTAGAAGAAGAAGCCTTGGTCTTCCCATACTCTTTAAAAGCTCTCTTGCATTTAAACATAGACGTGTGTACGAAAAAGAGAATTCCAAACTACACTATAAATAATATCTTTGTAGCATGAAACAAGGTCTATAAGCTTTTAAAAGTAGACAAATATATGTCAGTATACCTTCCAATAGTGGGCAATCCACATTTTGATATCGTCATTAAATCCTTAGCTTTTAAAAAATGGGCACAAAATATACCAATTCATTGACCCCCATCTTAATATGGTCAAATGTTTTGAATCATTAAACTCAGAATTCAATACAGAGCATAAATATTTCTTTGCGTACCTACAGTTGCGACATTATATCACTTCAAATTGATTATTAGAGCGTACTACTTGGTCGCTTGGAAACTTGGGTACTGCTGTGAGGCGATTCAAACTTGACTCCCATTCTATTTCATTTATATATAATCTTTTAAATACGCAGGAGGCAAGTGCTAAGATGATAGGTCTCTTTCACCAATGGTCTACAGATATTCCAAGTCTAAATTTTAATCGCTTTAGTGAAAGTATTCTCAATGTAACTAAATTTGCAAAAGGAATCTCCTTTAGAGAAGCACATATCAGAATACCAAACAGATAATATATTACCCCTAACAAAATGGCTAAATGGTATCCACTTGGCAACAACGCTTGCTCCAGATGTAGTAAACCAGCCTCAGACTTAGCGAACGCCTTTTTTTTAGGTCCTAAAATTCAGAAACTCTGGTCACAAGTCACATTCTGGTTAAACAGATTCCTCCCTATTAAAATTAATCTCGATATTCAACTTGTGTTTTTCTTAGTGACTCCCCACTGCACTCAAAATACCCAAAATATTAATCTAGCAATCTTAGTTGTAAGACAAATGATCTTAAAATCATGGAAGGACCAAAAAGCTCCAACTATTGCGGCTTTTACTAAAAATATGCTATATCAGATGGCAGCTGAACAACAAGATCCACTGATATATACTGATAACAAATTAAAATTATTTTTTTATGAAAACGGGAGAAAGTTATATTATCCCTTTCTTTTGAGTCATAAATGCAGGTCTTGAATCCCTTCCGCGCCTCCCCCCTCTTTCTTCAATTGCTGCAGTTAGACTGCTTTCCGCTGCATTGGCAGCAAAATTTGGCATAACTTTGGGAAGGGCCTCCCTATTTTTTTTTCTCTCTCCTCTCTCTTTGTTTTGTTGTAATGTTGTCTTGTCTTATACTCGTTTTATTTATGTTTGATCTTATTTATGTATAGAAAATGATCTATTCGGTTATGATGGATTACTTATCTGGATAAAAAGGTCAAGTTATATAATTCTGTGTGTTTTGGAATTTGATGAACATTGGTGTAAATGTTTTTTTGTATTATACATTCGCAATGTTGTGTACAAATGTCATGATCTTCATTTGTTGCTTTCACCTTTTGTTTTTTTTTTAAACAAAAATGGATGTTAAATAAATATTATTTAAAAAAAAAAAAAAAAAAAAGATAAATGTAGTCCCACTGGGACCCTACCTTGTTTCGTTAACATTACATTCACATATCGAAATAAAATGAAACGATCTTACCGGAATCTACGCCATGGAACAGTAACATGGCCCTTCAAGTGTGACAGATAGTAGTCTCGCTTCTGACATGGACTTGAGTGAAGAAATGTAGGCAGCGAAACTCCTCAATGCTGATGACCAAGGAGCTGGTAATATAGGTTGGGATGGATTCGCAAGAAAACTCTCCCTGCATCTCCGAACTCTAACTTTCACCCATGCTCTCACTGAGTGGCTGACAGGATTACTTAAAACTCTAGTTCCATTGCGAAGAGTACTACCCTCCATAAGAGACTCTCTCGAACTTCTGACACTTCTCTGCCAACCTCCTGTGACGAACGGCAAAGAATGACTGGGGGATGAGGGATGTGGGGGAGGTATTTAAGTCTTTAGTTGGGGTGTCTTTGCCTCCTCCTGGTGGCCAGGTTTTGAATTTCCCAAAAGTAATGAATGCAGAAGTGGATTCTTCCCTTTTAAGAAGAAACATAAAAAGCTAACATAACAATTTTAAATCATCTTAAAACTACGAGAAAAAAACAAAAAACTAACATTACAATATTAAATAATCCTAACACTACGAATAAAATAAAAAAAAACTAACATTACAAAAAATAAGAAACACTAAAATTACGAAAAATAAAAAAACTCTAAGATTACAACAAAAAATAAAAACAAAATTATCCAAAATAATAAAATATACACCTAATCTGATAGCCCTATAAAAATAAAAAAAGCCCCCCACAAAATAAAAACAACCCCTACCCTAACAATAAACTACCAATAGCCCTTAAAAGGGCCTTTTGTAGGGCATTGCCCTAAGTTAAACAGCTCTTTTACCTACAATAAATTACAAAGTCCCCCCCAAACAGTAAACCCCACCTACCCAACCAAACCCCCAAAATAAAAACTTTAGTCTAAATAAACCTATTGTCCCTAAACGGCATCTGTATGGGCATTGGCCTTAAAAGGGCATTCAGCTCTTTTACTGCCCATCAAAACTATAATCTAAAAAAAAAACTAACACTAACCCCAGAAAATCTACTCATGGTTCCTGAAGTCCGGACATTCATCTTCATCCAGGCAGTGACATCTTTATCGCGGAGGCATCTTCTTTCTTCATCCCGGTTTCGCTGAGCTGTGGAGGCGCGGAGCATCTTTGCCGGCGGTGCGGACATCCAGCGTGGAGGACCCTCTTCATACGGTCACCGCTGTACACTGAAGCTTAAATGTAAGGTACCCATTTAAATAAGGGGTATCTTCCATTACTATTGGCTGACATTTTCAAATCAGCCAATAGGATGATAGCCACTGAAATCCTATTGGCTGTTCAAATCATTTGATCATACTTGGAACCTCTTGCAGCTATTTATTTCAAATGTTGAATAAACAGAGATTGAGGTTGTAAGGTGTACAATTTGTACTGAATTCCACCATTTTGAAAAGCAAATGCTCTTAAGTTTTACACTATTTACCCCTTGACCCAATATGACGTATATAATCATCATGCAGTTACGAAGTCCACAGCTGAGAACTGCTCTTTCTGAGCTGCAGACATCTGTCTGCATATGGAAACGGAGTATGATGCCAGACTGTTACAAATGGTGACACTGCGTGTGTCACCGTCTGTAACGATCATCTGCTGGTGCTGGCGGGATGTGTGGAAGGGAAAGCTGGAGACGGTGGGCGGCCCAGCTGCAGAAGGGAGAGGGAGAAGAGATTGAGTGGGATGGGTCCTACACGGCAGAAAAAAAAATTGAAGGGATGGGGACCTACACTACAGAAAAAGGTGGATTGAAGGGATGGGGCTCCCCAACGATAACCGGAGGGGGGAGACGTGGAGACCACTACACTACAAAAAGAAAAAAATGTACATGTTAGGTACTGGCAGACAGTACTGGGAGGGGAAGGGTTAGATGGCTATTGGGGGGGGATCAGGGAGGGTTGAGGAGAATCACTAAACTGCAGAAAAAAATATAATAATAAAAAAACAACCTAAACTGTACATTGGCAAACTGTCTGTCAGTACCTAAGATGGCAGGGATGAGTGTGGGTGGGGAGGGAAGAGAGCAGTTTGGGAGCGATCAGGGGCTGGGAGGTGTCAGGTGTGAGGGTATTCTCTACACTACAGTTAAAATTAATCTTACAAGCTACCTGATTAACAAATAATAGACGTGTGGTGTGCAGCTGTAATTAGCAGCATTCTTATTAACAAAAAACAATGGCAAAGCCATGTATGTCTGCTATTTAAAACAAATGGGATCTAATAGAAGTTTTTACAATAATTTTTTATGTAAATAATTTCTGTGAGAAACCCAAAGATTTTGAAAATTTAATAAACTTTTTTTTATATGATCGCATTTGGTGTTGAAATGGTTGTATGAAATATACCAAAATGGGCTTGTATCAATACCATAGGTTGCCTACTTAATATATATATATATATATATATATATATATATATATATATATATATATATATATATATATATAGTTTTGGCAGGTAAAAAAAAAACAAAACAAGGTTCTATTTTCTGTTTAAATGGAGTGATAGCAAAAATGCTAAAAAAAAATCACTGGTATGTTTGGCAAGTTCTTCTCTGAAATTCCTAACAGCAAAGGGGTTAAAGAATTACAATTTGGTACAATAAGGATGTATGCCCAGAATTCTTCCCTGTATGACAATAGCAGATATCTGTATTGAGTTAAATGAAGTGTCACTTACATACGTTGCTTACTGAATCATTTGTCTTTGCTTCATACCACAGGGAGAAATGTCAGATTTCTCATACGTTCTTATACTTTATATGTCATGCTACACTTCTTAACTAAAAAAAGTATTTTACAAAGAGAGCATTGCGAAATTATTTTTATAAAGGAACAATAAACAATTAAATAGTTCCCTTTTACGTGTGTTATGGAAATTTGAATAATTTAAAAAAAAAATTTCATTTTAAAAAAAAAAAAAGGTATGATTAAAAAGAAGCAGAACTCCATTACGTCATCAGTGAGAAATGATAAGCTTTACAAATATTAAATTCAAAACAATTTTTTTTTTGTTCAATAATATTCTCTTTACAAATTAAAAAAAAAAAAAATATATATATATATATTTTAAAATTCTATAAATTTAATATTTTAAAAAGAAAACAAAATACTTGAATTTCTGAATGTGGTAGGGGGAAAAGCTTTTGTGATGAATTTGGCACCCACCGACCAATTTATTGCTAGAAAGCTTTACCAGAAGGCTAGAGGCATTTCTGCTGTTTATTTTCTCTAAAAGAAGCTCATCCCCCCCTTATCGCAAGCCTCTATAAAGCCTAGTAGTGAAGATCACTATTACCAAGGTTATCATGTGCAAATTAGAGGGGTATGACCATGTGCAAATAGGGATTCCATTTTCATCAAGTTTTTTATATTGAACAAAATACTGCCCACCCCTTAGGTTTTTTAAAGCTAAATTCCCTGGTGGCTACATTTGCAGAGACTGCCCAGAGTACCATGCATACTGGCCACAAGCAAGAAACAAGTGCCACAACTTAGTGCTTGAAGATGTCAAACCGCACAGAAAGCAAAGCTTGTAAAGACTTCCAGTTCCACGTTCGTTAGAGAAGACGCAAACAGTATAGATCATGTGCATCTTCCATCCAAACTAATAAAGAGGAGTCTGAGCTGCCCTTCGATCTGAAGGGAGTAAAGGGACCAGATGCTGTTAAATATGAATAAAATATTTCTACATCAAAAAATATGTTCTAAAGTTGAGTTATGCTTGATCTACATTTAGATATCTGCAGCACAGACAGGTCACAGGTCCTTCCTTTCTGAAATAGCTTCATTTTCTAAAGTGTTTATTGGTAGGATGTGCATTGCTTCGAATGGAGTAGCGCAGCCATGTCGGTATAGACAAAGGGCGAGATTACATAAGTGGCGCAGGTTTCAGTGCAACTGCTGAAACCCGCGTCGCCCGTAAGTTCACCTTGCACATCGGGTGAATCACGGCGTCGGCAGTTCACATATTGCCGTAAGTCGGATAAACTGGCCATGTTCAGAAATGTGCGGAAATAGACATTTCTGGAGTCGCCAGTGACTTACGGCTGTTTATAAACTGCCCGCACCTAAGTAAAAAACAAAAAAAAATGTTACATCGCCCGTAAAAGTCTAACCCGCATTCCAAAAATAAACCCCACGTGTCAAAACCCCTATATTCGCCATCCCCCCTCATCACAACAAATAATAAAAGTGATTAACCCCTAAACCCCCATCCCCCACAACGCAATACACCTAATAAATGTATTAACCCCTAATCCGCTATACCCTCACATCGCAAACTACCTAATAAATGTATTAAGACCTAATCCGCCACCCCCACATCGCAAAGTATCTAATTACACTATTAACCCCTAATCCCTAAAATAAAAAACCCTAGCATTACATAAAAAAAATCCTAAGATTAAATTTAAAAAAATCTAATATTACAAAAAATAAAGTCTAAAATTACAGAAAAAAATAAAATTATCCAAAATATTTTTTTTTTAAACCTAATCTAATACCCCTATAAAAATAAAAAAGCCACCCCAAAATAAAAACACCCCATAATCTAAGAATAAACTACCAATAGCCCTTAGGGCTGTATCATAGTGTGAATCACAGAGTCAAAGAAACTTCTATGACTAAGAACTAAGCTTTCAATTTCGATGCCTTCAAATTTAGAGATTTCAGATCCGGATGGAAAAACAGAATTTATGTTTACCTGATAAATTACTTTCTCCAACGGTGTGTCCGGTCCACGGCGTCATCCTTACTTGTGGGATATTCTCTTCCCCAACAGGAAATGGCAAAGAGCCCAGCAAAGCTGGTCACATGATCCCTCCTAGGCTCCGCCTACCCCAGTCATTCGACCGACGTTAAGGAGGAATATTTGCATAGGAGAAACCATATGTTACCGTGGTGACTGTAGTTAAAGAAAATAAATTATCAGACCTGATTAAAAAAACCAGGGCGGGCCGTGGACCGGACACACCGTTGGAGAAAGTAATTTATCAGGTAAACATAAATTCTGTTTTCTCCAACATTGGTGTGTCCGGTCCACGGCGTCATCCTTACTTGTGGGAACCAATACCAAAGCTTTAGGACACGGATGAAGGGAGGGAGCAAATCAGGTCACCTAAATGGAAGGCACCACGGCTTGCAAAACCTTTCTCCCAAAAATAGCCTCAGAAGAAGCAAAAGTATCAAACTTGTAAAATTTGGTAAAAGTGTGCAGTGAAGACCAAGTCGCTGCCCTACATATCTGATCAACAGAAGCCTCGTTCTTGAAGGCCCATGTGGAAGCCACAGCCCTAGTGGAGTGAGCTGTGATTCTTTCAGGAGGCTGCCGTCCGGCAGTCTCATAAGCCAATCGGATAATGCTTTTAATCCAGAAGGAGAGAGAGGTAGAAGTTGCTTTTTGACCTCTCCGTTTACCAGAATAAACAACAAACAAAGACAAGTTTGTCTGAAATCCTTAGTAGCTGCTAAGTAAAATTTGAGAGCACGAACTACATCCAAGTTGTGCAACAAACGTTCCTTCTTTGAAACTGGATTAGGACACAAAGAAGGCACAACTATCTCCTGGTTAATGTTTTTGTTAGAAACAACTTTTGGAAGAAAACCAGGTTTAGTACGCAAAACCACCTTATCTGCATGGAACACCAGATAAGGAGAAGAACACTGCAGAGCAGATAATTCTGAAACTCTTCTAGCAGAAGAAATTGCAACCAAAAACAAAACTTTCCAAGATAATAACTTAATATCAACGGAATGTAAGGGTTCAAACGGAACCCCCTGAAGAACTGAAAGAACTAGGTTGAGACTCCAAGGAGGAGTCAAAATTTTGTAAACAGGCTTGATTCTAACCAGAGCCTGAACAAAGGCTAGAACATCTGGCACAGCTGCCAGCTTTTTGTGAAGTAACACAGACAAGGCAGAAATCTGTCCCATCAAGGAACTTGCAGATAATCCTTTTTCCAATCCTTCTCGAAGGAAGGATAGACTCTTAGGAATCTTAACCTTGTCCCAAGGGAATCCTGCAGATTCACACCAACAGATATACCAAATTATGTGGTAATTTTTCTGGCTACAGGCTTTCAGGCCTGAACAAGAGTATTAATAACAGAATCTGAGAACCCTCGCTTTGATAAGATCAAGCGTTCAATCTCCAAGCAGTCAGCTGGAGTGGGTCGAACGGACCTAGAACAAGAAGGTCTCTCAAAGGTAGCTTCCATGGTGGAGCCGATGACATATTCACCAGATCTGCATACCAAGTCCTGCGTGGCCACGCAGGAGCTATCAAAATCACCGACGCCCTCTCCTGATTGATCCTGGCTACCAGCCTGGGGATGAGAGGAAACGGCGGGAACACATAAGCTAGTTTGAAGGTCCAAGGTGCTACTAGTGCATCCACTAGAGCCGCCTTGGGATCCCTGGATCTGTACCCGTAGTGAGGAACTCTGAAGTTCTGACGAGAGGCCATCAGATCCATGTCTGGAATGCTCCACGGTTGAGTGACTTGGGCAAAGATTTCCGGATGGAGTTCCCACTCCCCCGGATGCAATGTCTGACGACTCAGAAAATCCGCTTCCCAATTTTCCACTCCTGGGATGTGGATAGCAGACAGGTGGCAGGAGTGAGACTCCGCCCATAGAATGATTTTGGTCACTTCTTCCATCGCTAGGGAACTCCTTGTTCCCCCCTGATGGTTGATGTATGAACTTGGCCCTCGCTAGCTGAGGCCAAGCTTTGAGAGCATTGAATATCGCTCTCAGTTCCAGAATATTTATCGGTAGAAGAGATTCTACCCGAGACCAAAGACCCTGAGCTTTCAGGGATCCCCAGACCGCGCCCCAGCCCATCAGACTGGCGTCGGTCGTGACAATGACCCACTCTGGTCTGCGGAAGGTCATCCCTTGTGACAGGTTGTCCAGGGACAGCCACCAACGGAATGAGTCTCTGGTCCTCTGATTTACTTGTATCTTCGGAGACAAGTCTGAATAGTCCCCATACCACTGACTGAGCATGAACAGTTGTAATGGTCTTAGATGAATGCGCACAAAAGGAACTATGTCCATTGCCGCTACCATCAAACCTATCACTTCCATGCACTGCGCTATGGAAGGAAGAGGAACGGAATGAAGTATCCGACAAGAGTCTAGAAGTTTTGTTTTTCTGGCTTCTGTCAGAAAAATCCTCATTTCAAAGGAGTCTATTATAGTTCCCAAGAAGGGAACCCTCGTTGACGGAGATAGAGAACTCTTTTCCACGTTCACTTTCCATCCGTGAGATCTGAGAAAGGCCAGGACAATGTCCGTGTGAGCCTTTACTTGAGGAAGGGACGACGCTCGAATCAGAATGTCGTCCAAGTAAGGTACTACAGCAATGCCCCTTGGTCTTAGCACCGCCAGAAGGGACCCTAGTACCTATGAGAAAATCCTAGGAGCAGTGGCTAATCCGAAAGAAAACGCCACGAACTGGAAATGCTTGTCCAGGAATGCAAACCTTAGGAACCGATGATGTTCCTTGTGGATAGGAATATGTAGATACGCATCCTTGAAATCCACCTTGGTCATGAATTGACCTTCCTGGATGGAAGGAAGAAGTGTTCGAATGGTTTCCATCTTGAACGATGGAACCTTGAGAACTTGTTCAAGATCTAGAGATCTAAGATTGGTCTGAACGTTCCCTCTTTTTTGGGAACTATGAACAGATTGGAGTAGAACCCCATCCCTTGTTCTCCTAATGGAACAGGATGAATCACTCCCATTTTTAGCAGGTCTTCTACCCAATGTAAGAATGCCTGTCTTCTTATGTGGTCTGAAGACAACTGAGACCTGTGGAACCTCCCCCTTGGAGGAAGCCCCTTGAACTCCAGAGAATAACCTTGGGAGACTATTTCTAGCGCCCAAGGATCCAGAACATCTCTTGCCCAAGCCTGAGCGAAGAGAGAGAGTCTGCCCCCCACCAGATCCGGTCCCGGATCGGGGGCCCGCATTTCATGCTGTCTTGGTAGCAGTGGCAGGTTTCCTGGCCTGCTTTCCTTTGTTCCAGCCTTGCATAGGTCTCCAGGCTGGATTGGCTTGAGAAGTATTACCTTCCTGCTTAGAGGACGTAGCCCTTGGGGCCGATCCGTTTCTGCGAAAGGGACGAAACTTAGGTTTATTTTTGGTCTTGAAAAGACCTATCCTGAGGAAGGGCGTGGCCCTTGCCCCCAGTGATATCAGAGATAATCTCTTTCAAGTCAGGGCCAAAGAGTGTTTTCCCCTTGAAAGGAATGTCAAGCAATTTGTTCTTGGAAGACGCATCCGCTGCCCAAGATTTTAACCAAAGCGCTCTGCGCCACAATAGCAAACCCAGAATTTTTTCGCCGCTAACCTAGCCAATTGCAAGGTGGCGTCTAGGGTGAAAGAATTAGCCAATTTAAGAGCACGAATTCTGTCCATAATCTCCTCATAAGAAGAAGAATTACTAATAATCGCCTTTCCTAGCTCATCAAACTAGAAACACGCGGCTGCAGTGACAGGGACAATGCATGCAATTGGTTGTAGAAGGGAACCTTGCTGAACAAACATCTTTAGCAGACCTTCTAATTTTTTATCCATAGGATCTTGGAAAGCACAACTATCTTCTATGGGTATAGTGGCGCGCTTGTGTAGAGTAGAAACCGCCCCCTCGACCTTGGGGACTGTCTGCCATCAGTCCTTTCTGGGGTCGACTATAGGAAAACAATTTTATAAATATGGGGGGAGGTACTAAAGGTATACCGGGCCTGTCCCATTCTTTACTAACAATGTACGCCACCCGCTTGGATATAGGAAAAGCTTCGGGGGGCCCCGGGGCCTCTAAGAACTTTTCCATTTTACATAGTGGTTCTGGAATGACCAGATAATCACAATCATCCAAATTGGATAACACCTCCTTAAGCAGAGCGCGGAGATGTTCCAACTTAAATTTAAAAGTAATCACATCAGGTTCAGCTTGTTGAGAAATGTTTCCTGAATCTGAAATTTCTCCCTCAGACAAAACCTCCCTGGCCCCCTCAGACTGGTGTAGGGGCCCTTCAGAAACCATATCATCAGCGTTCTCATGCTCTACAGAATTTTCTAAAACAGAGCAGTCGCGCTTTCGCTGATAAGTGGGCATATTGGCTAAAATGTTTTTGATAGAATTATCCATTACAGCCGTTAAATGTTGCATAGTAAGGAGTATTGGCGCACTAGATGTACTAGGGGCCTCCTGTATGGGCAAGACTGGTGTAGACGAAGGAGGGGATGATGCAGTACCATGCTTACTCCCCTCACTTGAGGAATCATCTTGGGCATCATTTTTACTAAATTTTTTTATGACATAAAATACATATAGTTAAATGAGAAGGAACCTTGGTTTCCCCACAGTCAGAACACAATCTATCTGGTAGTTCAGACATGTTAAACAGGCATAAACTTGATAACAAAGCACAAAAAACGTTTTAAAATAAAACCGTTACTGTCACTTTAAATTTTAAACTAAACACACTTTATTACTGCAATTGCGAAAAAGTATGAAGGAATTGTTCAAAATTCACCAAAATTTCACCACAGTGTCTTAAAGCCTTAAAAGTATTGCACACCAAATTTGGAAGCTTTAACCCTTAAAATAACGGAACCGGAGCCGTTTTTATATTTAACCCCTTTACAGTCCCTGGAATCTGCTTTGCTGAGACCCAACCAAGCCCAAAGGGGAATACGATACCAAATGATGCCTTCATAAAGACTTTTCTATGTATCAGAGCTCCACACACATGCAGCTGCATGCCATGCTGTCCTCAAAAACAAGTGCGCCATACCGGCGCGAAAATGAGGCTCTGACTATGATTAGGGAAAGCCCCTAAAGAATAAGGTGTCTAAAACAGTGCCTGCCGATATAATCATATCAAAATACCCAGAATAAATGATTCCTCAAGGCTAAATATGTGTTAATAATGAATCGATTTAGCCCAGAAAAAGTCTACAGTCTTAATAAGCCCTTGTGAAGCCCTTATTTACTATCTTAATAAACATGGCTTACCGGATCCCATAGGGAAAATGACAGCTTCCAGCATTACATCGTCTTGTTAGAATGTGTCATACCTCAAGCAGTAAGAGACTGCACACTGTTCCCCCAACTGAAGTTAATTGCTCTCAACAGTCCTGTGTGGAACAGCCATGGATTTTAGTTACGGTGCTAAAATCATTTTCCTCATACAAACAGAAATCTTCATCTCTTTTCTGTTTCTGAGTAAATAGTACATACCAGCACTATTTTAAAATAACAAACTCTTGATTGAATAATAAAAACTACAGTTAAACACTAAAAAACTCTAAGCCATCTCCGTGGAGATGTTGCCTGTACAACGGCAAAGAGAATGACTGGGGTAGGCGGAGCCTAGGAGGGATCATGTGACCAGCTTTGCTGGGCTCTTTGCCATTTCCTGTTGGGGAAGAGAATATCCCACAAGTAAGGATGACGCCGTGGACCGGACACACCTATGTTGGAGAAAACAGGCATTTGAGACAGAAGGTCTGGTCTTAGAGGAAGTGACCAAGGTTGGCAACTGTGAGGCCATGCTGGTGCTATCAGAAACAAATAAGATTGTTCCATTATGATCTTTGAGATCACTCTTGGAAGAAGAACCAGAGGTGGAAAAATGTAAGCAGGTTGGTAAAACCATGGAACTGCTAATGCATCCATCAATTCCACCTGAGGTTCCCTGGACCTGAAGAGGTATCTGGGAAGTTTCTTGCTTAGACAAGAGGCCATCAGATCTATGTCTGGAAGACCCCACACATCTGCACAATCTGATAGAACACATATGGATGGAGACCACTCCCCCGGATGTAGAGATTGCCGGCTGAGATAATCCGCTTCCCAATTTTCTTCACCTGGTATATGAATCACAGTGATTAGACAAGAGTTGGATTCCGCCCAAGAAAGTATTAGAGACACGTCTTTCATTGCTAGGTGACTGAGTCCCCCCTTGATGATTGACATATGCCACTGTTGTGACATTGTCTGTTAAAAACTGAATATATGGTTCTCTCTTTAATAGAGGCCAAGCCTGAAGAGCTCTGAAAATAACACAGAGCTCTAATATTGATTGGTAACCTCACCTCTTGAGGATTCCAAACGCCTTCTGCTGTCAGAGACCCCCAGACAGCTCCCCAACCTGTGAGACTTGAATCTATTGTGATCACAGTCCAGGTAGGACGAACAAAGGAGGTCCCATAAACAATAAGGTGATTGTTGAGATTTAAGTATATCAGTTGTGATATACGAGTATAATCCCTGCACCATTGGTGCAACAGGCAAAGCTGTAGAGGTCTCATATAAAAACAAGCAAAAGGGATCGCGTCCGATGCTACAAACATGAGACCTAAAACTTCCATGCACATAGCCACTGAAGGAAATGATAAGAGACTGAAGGTTTAGACAAGCTGAAAGCAATCTCATACGTCTCTTTTCGGTTAGGGATAGAGTCATGGACACTGAATCTATCTGACCTTTGTCTGAGGAATCAAGAAACTCTTTGGAAAATTGATCCTCCAAACATGTCTTTGTAGAAACAACACATTGTTTTGCGTGAGATTCTGTTAAATGAAAAGATAGAGCTAGTACCAAGATATCATCCAAATAAGGAAACACTGCAATACCCTGCTCTCTGATTACAGATAGAAGGGCATCTAGAACTACTGAGAATATTCTTGGTGCTGTTGCAAGGCCAAACGGAAGAGCGAATTGGTAATGCTTGTTTATAAAAGAGAATCTCAGAAATCGATAGTTATCTGGAGGAATCTAATTGTGAAGGTAAGCTTCCTGTAAGTCTTTTGTGGACATGAAGTGACCTTGCTGAACAAAAGGCAGAATAGTCCTTATAGTCGCCATCTTGAAAGTTGTGACTCTTACAAAATGATTTAAAGTTTTCAGTTCCAAAATTGGTCTGAAAGAATTTTCCTTCTTTGGTACAATGAATAGATTTGAATAAAAACCTCAATCATTGTTCCTGCTGTGGAACTGGGATAATTATCCCTGAAAGTTCTAGATCTGAAACATAATTCAGAAAGGCTTGAGCTTTTACTGGGTTTTTGGTACATTGGTAAGAAAGAATCTTCCCAAGGGAGGTCTTATTCTGAATTCTATTTGATACCCCTGAGAAACAATATTCTGAAACCACTGATTTTGGACAGAGTCTGTCCAAACTCTTTGAAATAGCTTTAGTCTGCCCCTTACCAGAAGAACTGGCTTGAGGGCCACACCGTCATGTAGGTTTAGGGGCAGGATTTGGCTTCTAATAAGGCTTGGATTTATTCAAATTCAGAGATGGTCTCCAATTAGAGCCAGAGGCCTTAGGGGAAGGAGTGGTTTTCTGTTCTCTATTCTGACAAACGGAACGAAAATGATTGGTAGCTTTAAATTTACCCTTAGATTTCTTGTCTTGGGGCAGAAAAACTCCCTTACCCCCAGTAACAGTGGAGATAATAGAATCCAATTGTGAATCAAAAAGATGGATACATCAGTATGCTGAAGGTAAGAACTTAATTCACTAGGTTTAGGAAAATGTTGCAAAACCCTTTTACGTTTATTTGAAGGTGGAATAGCAGTCATTGCCTTTTCTATAGCTGCAGCAATAAATCTCATTTCTGCAGTAACGCTATGTACATTAAACTGAGATGGAATAACAGTGGGTGTATTTATACTCAGATATATTATCAGCATTCAACAATATGTCAAAATAAGAGCCACATAATTGAGTCGAAGAATTTAGATCAGCTTTATTACAACAAACACACTTAGCTTTGGCAGATACATGTTCAGGCAGCTCAAATCCTATGGTCACGTCAGAGGCAGGTTCAGTTTGAGACATAATTGCAAAAAATTATAATTTAAAAAAAATAAATTAATTCTGCAAATTTATATCCACGCTCCTATATATGAAATATATAACAGGCTTGAGAGAATGGGAAACAGGGAAAACATTTATAAAAAAAAGAAAGAAAACAGATTAATAAAATGCTGCATGCAAGTGTTTTTTTCTGAGAACACATAATGAGCTGGAGGCAGAGCTTATAACAGCATTTTTTGTGGGATTTTTTTTGCCGGGAAAACGTAACATTTTTGGCACCAAAAAAAGGGCACAAAATGATGACACGTCATGCTATGACATAAATAGCATCATCACATGCGTGACATGCAAAGCTGTAGTGAATTTCTTATACGCCTCTCACTCTAAAAAGCAGGTAAGAACTTTGATTGTAAATACAAAAAAACAAAACGTACCTAAAAAAAGCCTAATGTATACTTCTATTATAGCTGCATAAAATGTGATTATCAACATTCTATAAGACTAACATAATGCTTAGCATCCTAATTTATAAATAAATTACTAGCTCCAAAAAAAACAAAAAACCTGTATGCTTCACAGACTCTACCAACCTTGACAAATATTTAGCCACAAATAAAGTCACTAAAAAAGAGCACTGAATTAATGACTCAAGACATGTCTACAAACAATATATAAGAGAGTGTCTTATATAATAAATTTATATACTTACAGCAGACAGCCAAATCAGTACTGAAACATATCAGCAGAGGTAATGGTACAAGAGTATATTGTCAATCCATAAAGGGAGGCAGCAGATGAATCCCTTTGACTGATTTACAGAGAACCTTATGAAAATCTTTCCCATATTCAAAAACTTGGTATTATCAGGCAATACTCCCTTCACATACCTCAGACAAACACTGCACTTAGAGAGGAACTGGGCTTCAATATGCTAAGAAGCGCCTTTAACTGAAAAAATCAAGCACATCATGCTTCACCACATCTTAAGGAGGCAAAGTTTTTGAAACTGAGGTATGAGTGAGGTGTGATGTGTATTTATAGGCATTTGAGGTTTGGGAAACTTTGCCCCCTCCTGGTAGGAATGTATATCCCATCAGTAACTAGCTTGTGGACTCTTGCCACCTATATGAAAGAAATAAACTTTAGTCATATTAAGCCTGCTCTTTTAAATACACAACTAAAATAGAGGAGTTTACCAAATGTGATTGTTTTAAAGTTTTTTTCTATTTCAAACAATTACTAAGATTAAACAATGAAATCATCTGTGGCTAGTTTCTGAAAAATACTTTATCAAACTAGCAATTTGATACAAATGTTTTATTGTTCCAACTTACTTTTACACCAATGGAAATGACTAGGTGTTTTGGAAGATCTTTGTTATCAAAGCAGTATGGGCAGTTTTCCATCCGGTTAGCAAGTTTCCTATGCTCAGCTATAGCTTGTCTCCTTTCTCTTTCTTCTTCCTCCTCTTCTCCCTCTTTCTTTGCAGCTTTGGAAACAAACATGTCGTCCAGAGTATAATAATCCTGATCAGTTTTTTCTGTGCACTGTAAGAGAGAAATATGTTACAGGTTTAGGTCATTAACTGAAAAAAACATAAATTATGCTTACCTGATAATTTCATTTCCATCTGTGGGAGGAAAGTCCACTGCTTCATTCATTACTTGTGGGCATCAAGAACCTGGCCAAAGACTCCCACTCCCCTCATCCCCAGTCATTCTGCCAAGGGAACAAGGAACAGTAGGAGAAATATCAGGGTATAAATGGTGCCAGAAGATATTAATTTTAGGTCCACCCACCAGAGCAAACAGGCGGGAGCAGTGGACTCTCCTCCCACAGATGGAAATGAAATTATCAGGTAAGCATAATTTATGTTTTCCATCTTAATGGGAGGAGAGTCCACAGCTTCATTCATTACTTGTGGAAACAAATACCCAAGCTCTAGAGGACACTGAATGAAAAAAACGAAAGGGTAAAAGGAGGTAAAACGAAAGGGTAAAAGTATGAAAAGAGGACACAGTAGCAGCCTTACAAATCTGTTCCATAGAAGCCTAGTTTTTAAAGGCCCAAGAAGATGCCACAGCCTTAGTTGAATGAGCCGTAATCCTCAGAGGAAGCTTATGTCTCTGTGTCTCAATTCAAAATGGAGGACACTCCTCAGCCAAAAAGATAAGGAAGTCGAAGAGGCCCTCTGACCCCCACGCTTCCCGGAAAGAGAACAAACAGAGAAGTTTGTCTAAATTCCTACGTGGTCTGAAGATAGGACTTCAAGGCACAAACCACATCCAGAACTACGTTGAAAGGAACCACAATCTCTTGATTGATTTTGCGAATTGACACAACCTTAGGAAGAAAACCTAACTTGGTTCGTAGCACAGCCTTATCAAAGCCAGATAAGGAGGGACACATTGCAAGGCAGTAAACACAGATACTCTGTGCACAGAAGCAATAGCCCATAGAAAAGGAACCTTCAAAGACAACAATTTAATGTCTACTTCATGCATAGGCTCCAAAGGAGCTCGTGCAAAACCTAAAGAACAAGATTTAAACTCCAAGGACGAGCAATAGATCTAAACACAGGTCTGATCCTAGCAGAGACTTAACAAGTGACTGCACATCAGGAAGTTCAGCGAAACTCTTGTGCAATAACACAGACAGGGCCGAAATCTGTCCCCTCAGGGGACTTGTAGAAAGCCCTTCTCCTTTATCCTGGAGAACAGAATAAGTAGGTGCTCCACACCTTATGATAGATGCGACGAGCAACCAGCTACGAACTTGAATGAGAGTAAAAATAACACTCTCAGAAACCCTCTCTTGGCTAGGACTAATCGTTCAATCTCCACGCAGTCAGCCTCAGAGATCTAGACATAGATGAACAAAGAGACCTTGGTCAGCAGATCCCTGCGACAAGGTAACTTCCACGGAGGAGATAACGACATCCCCACTAGTCCACGAACCATATCCTTTGCGGCCAAGACGTAGCAATCAGTATCACTGACGCCTGCTTGATTCGAGCCACTACACTAGGAAGTAGTGGTAACGGCCATAAAAGATAAATTAAATTAAACCTCCAAGGCCCCGCTAATGCATCTGTTAGCTCCACCTTAGGATCCCTGTACCTTGACCCATATCTGGGTAACTTGGTAATGAGATATCTTAAGATCTTCCTCTTGCAAATTTCCGCAAACACTCGGGATGGAGAGACCAATCCCCTGGATTAAAGTATTGTCTGCTGAGGAAATCCTCTTCCCAGTTGTCCACACCCGGAATGTAGATCGCAGACAACGAACAATTGTGGGTCTCCGCCCACTTCAGAATCTGAGATACCTCCCTCATAGCTAGGGAGCTTCTAAGTCCCCCCTGATGGTTGATGTAAGCCACTGGGGATATTTTGTCTGATTGGAATCTGATAAACTGGAACGAACCCAGCAGAGGCCAAGCCTTCAGAGCACTGTATATTACCCAAAAATCCAAAATGCGATCGGGAAGGAAACAACTCCCCCGCCTGACAGACTCGCATCTGTTGTCTAGAGAATCTTTTGAGACAGATCCGAATGATCGTCGTTTCACTGCTTTAGCATGTGCAGTTGTAACAGTCTGAGGTGAAACCTGGCAAAGGAAATTATGTCCATGCTGGACACCATGAGACCAATCTCCTCCATACACCGAGTCACAGATGGCCTTAAGGAGGTCTGGAGGGCAAGACATGAAGCTAGCCTGCAACGTCTCTGGTCTGTTAGAAAAAATCCTCATGTCTATGGAGACTATTATAGTACTCGGGAATTCCACCCTGGTACTCGATACAAGAAAACTCTCTCTAGACTAATCTTCCATCCATGGGATTGAAGAAAACAGAGGAGAAATTCCGAATGGTCCACTCTCCAAAAAACGTCTTGGAGAATGCTGCATTGGCCAGGAATCAAACCCGGGTCAACTACTTGGAAGGCTGTTTTGCTCACCACTATATCAGCTAGACCAAACAGAAGATCAATAAACTGGAAGCGCTGGACCAGGAACGCAAACCCTAGGAACTGAAAGTGGTCCTTAAAGGTTTGGTACGTGAAGGGAGCATCCTTTAGATCTATCGTGGTCATGAACTGCCCTTCTCAAACGAGGGGAAGAATGGACCTATTGTCATCCTCTTGAACGAGGGGACATTTAAAAACTTGCTTAAGCACCTAAGGTCTAAAACGAACAGAAGTTCCCTCCTTCTTTGGAACCACAAAATGGTTTGAATAGTATCCCAAACCTCTCACTGTGATAGGCACCGGGACAATAACTACTAAGAGAACAGATTGCGTACGCCCCCCAGAAAGGCTTCCCTCCTTTCTGGTCAGGAAGACAGGAGAGAGGAAGAACTGCCCTTGGGTGGCTGAGACTTCAAACCTTGTGACCCTGAGCTATGACCCCCGGGACCCATGGATCCTGCACGTCCCTGAACCAAGCGACTGAAAAGAGCAACAGTTTGCCCCCTTCACAATCCAGAAGAGGACTGTGGACCGCCCGTTCATGCCGACTTAGACTTGGCAGGCTTCTTGCTCTGCTTGAGTTTATTCCAAGACTGAGCCGGCTTTCAAGAGCTCTTGGTTTGCTCAGGCTTAGTGGAGGACTGCTGACATGGGCTTTATCCATACGAAAAGAATGAAAATATCCCTTAGACTCATTTATATTCTCTTACGATAGAAGGGAACCCTTGCCCCCTGTGACCGTGGAGATAAGTGAGCCTATGCCTGGACCAAACAAAATCATTCCCTTAAAGAAGAGGGAAAGAAGTCTAGACTTGGAAGTCATATCCGCAGACCATGACTTCAGCCAGAGCCCGACGGGCCTGAGCAGAAAAGGCTGAAGCCTTAGCATTTAGGCAAATAACTTGCCTAATAGCATCACAGATAAAAGAATTAGCAACCCTCAAGGCTGTAAATCAATCCTAAGTAACGTTGAGGGGACCTCTCCACTCCAATCAATCCTATAAGGAGTCACACCAGAAGGTAGTTTCTCCAGCAACCGCGGCAACAGACGCCTCCGGTTGAAACAAATATACCGTATGTTTATCCATGGGCTCTTAAAACAAAAAGCTATCCTACTGGATAGTAATATGTTTAGCAAGGGTGAAGATAGCGCCATCCCTTTTAGGGACGGAACCTCACAACTCCATTGAGAGTCCAGGGCCGGGAACGATATGTTAAAAGGAGAAGAGAAGAACAATTCAATGCCATTCATTCTTAATATGTTCGGCATCTAACAGGAGCAGGGAAGGATAAGGTACCACCCTGTCCTCAAACTCCATCCAATTTAAGAATTAAGGTTCCTCAGGCAATTTGGCCTCTAGAACCACTGAATTCGCCAAAAAACTTCCTTTAGAAGAAAGAGCAAATTCCTAAAATTAAAGTCTGGTTCCTCTGCAGCCAGAGGTTTAGAGGCAGCAGACTCTGACCCAGAATGTTCATACTCTGAAGTCTCAGAAAGAACTTAAAGGGTTAGAAATTGATTCCAATGTAAACCTATTTAAAATATATTATTATAATTACTATTATAAATTTAATAATTTAAAATATTTTTTTATTAAATTAAGCTTTAACATACCTTAATTTTAAAAGTTAAATTGTCATGAGATGTGCAGTAATGACTGCCCATAAAATGAGGCATGGCTCATAACCCTGCATCCGCCCCACATCCAATGCAAAGCAGCTGGGCCCCTTAATTTAAATATTACATTCAGTCAGCATCGCATGCGCAGTACTGACAATAATGCACAGCTGTTCAAAGCTTATTGATTCTATTGGTTGAAGCAGGGGCAGCTTCACACTGGCAACAGCGGAGACAGGGAACAATATAAAAAGGAACTTTATCACCCACACTTTACAAGCTGCTTCTGTGCTACTTTATCCCTGCACTAAGGAGAGCAGCGTGTATATTAGAATTCTTCCCTTCCTGTGATGAAGTCCATCTGTGTTTTAGATGCTGAATACGGCAGTGAGTTTGAGAGCTATGTTTATTTAACTGTCGGGCTCATCTCCCCCTCCTCTTGCTGTGTTTGCTGGATTAGTGACGGTGAGGGCTCCGTTTCCACATGAAAGCAAACACAGCCAGAGGGAGGGGGAGATGAGCCTGACAGTTAAATAAACATAGCTCTCAAACTCACTGCCGTATTCAACGTCTAAAACACAGATGGACTTCATCACAGGCAGGGACAAATTCTAATATACACGCTGCTCTCCTAGATCCTATTCATTTACAAGTGTGAAGCTGCCCCTCCAAGTGAAATAACTAGTGCTCCTGTTAGTAGACTGCTGGAGACTGGGGACAAGTCTGCGCATGAGTTGCTAATAAAATAGTTTTAATGCGCATGCGGGCCTCCATGTTGTTTCTACCTAGGTAGAAGATCGTAACAGGGACACATAATGTTTAGAAAAGGGGTTTGGCGCAGTACTAAGTTTCCAATTAAAATTACAAAAAATGGAAAGAAAACTTTACAAAAGTACCAATTACAAATGTATTTATTATTTTAAGAAGTTTTTCATGAATTAAAAATATTTTTTGGGTTTACTATCCCTTTAATCTTCTGATAACCCTATCAGTTAAATGCAATACATTATCTGATGTACTCGGGGAAGGAGTGCAATATGTAACCTTTCGCTTGCGCTTAGCAGGGCGAGGTAAAGCATTAAAGGCCGCAGACACCGCTGCCTGAGCTGCAGAGTAACGTCTAGTGAAAAAATGGCCCCCCCTCCAGATGGAGGATCAGCAATGCTATGGGAAACTGCATGTGTATAGAGATAAGCATGTAGGGTTCGTACCTCACTGGACGACAACTCTTCCGAGGTGGACGGCTCAGTGGTATCAAACATATTTGATATTATCACATTATGAAGGCATATGGAACATAATTAAGAGGGCGGTACTAAGGCCTCCTCACATTATAAACAGGAAATACTCTTAATGGACCATTCAACACAGTAGATTTGCATAATCAACAAATGCAAGATATCAAGACAATGCAATAGCACTTAGTCTGAACTTCAAATGAGTAGATTTTTTTTCTGACAATTTTAAAAGTTATGTCTTTTTCCACTCCCCTGTACCATGTGACAGCCATCAGCCAATCACAAATGCATACACATACCATGTGACAGCCATCAGCCATTCAAAAATGCATACACACTTATTCTTGCACATGCTCAGTAGGAGCTGGTGACTCAAAAAGTTTAAATATAAAAAGACTCTGCACATTTTGTTAAATGAAGTAATTTGGAAAGTTGTTTAAAATAGCATGCTCTATCTGAATAATGAAAGTTTAATTTTGATTGAGTGTCCCTTTAAGGAATAGAGGGCGTGCCATCTAAGTAACAGAATCCTCCATCGCTAGTGCAATAACCAGAGAACTATAGAAATAATATATTTTATTTAAAAAAACTGCACCTTTATATCCCAATAGCTGTGGCACTCACCACCTCCCATGACCCAGACAGTACAGAGAGTTAAGACTCCTCTCTGATAGACACCCGGTCAAAAAAGAGGGAATGAATCACATAGTGCACAATGTAGGACCATCCCTGCTATGAGAAAAAGCGCGCTAAGCTTGTAAGCTGCATGGCTCTCAAAGTGAAACCTGTATATTCCATTACAGCCTATGAGCCCATAACATCTCAAACATAAAGCAACAAAAAATCAAATAAACATATAAGATCCCCCCCCCCGTTCAATAATCCCCCTCAAGAGAAATTAACCCTTGATTCTATACAGATAAAATGAGTCACACTGTAACCCTGTCTTCTAGCATTGTCATACATGTATATAAAAAAAAAAATTAACAATCTTACCCGAATTTATGCAGTGGAACAGGAACACGGCCTTTCAAGTGTGACAGGTTTGTAGCATCGCTCCTGACATGGACTTGAGAGCAGAAAGCAGACAGCAAAACTTGTCAACGCTGATTGCTTATAGAGCTGTTAATCTGAGTGGGGATGGTATCGCAGAGACGACACTCCCTGCATCTCCGGACTCTAACTTTCACCCATGCTCTCACTGAGAGGCTGACAGGACTACTTAAAACTCCAGTCCCATTGCGATGGGTACTAACCTCCATAAGAGACTACTCCAAATCTTCCGACACTTCTCTGCCAACCTCCTGTGACGAAAGGCAAAGAATGACTTGGGGATGAGGGGAGTGGGGAAAGGATTTAAGCCTTTAGCTAGGATGTCTTTGCCTCCTCCTGGTGGCCAGGTTCTTGATTCCCACAAGTAATGAATGAAGCAGTGGACTCTCCTCCCATTAAGATGGAAAGTAACATTTTATAATTTCCATATTAGAATGACATTAGTTACCACTCTCAATAGTATGGTTGGTATGGTTACCTATATCTACACCTCTCTCCCATTAAAAGGATAGGAAAGTCAAAATTAAACTTGCATGATTCAGATAGAGGATGTAATTTTAAGACACTTAAATTCACTTCTATTTTCAAATGTGCTTAGTTCTCTTAGTATCCCTGGTTAAAAAATGAATATGCACTTATCATACACTAGTGGGAGCTGCTGATAATTGGTATCTGCACACATTTGTCTCTGGTTATTGGCTAAATAGATATTTTCAGCTTCCTGACAGTAGTGCAATGCTGTACCTTCAGCAATGGATAACAAGAGAATTAAGAAAATTTGATAAAAAATTAAATTGGAAAGTTGTTTAAAATTGTATGTTCTATTAAACTGGCAAAGACTCTATATACTTTATGTAATGTTTATGGCCCAAATAGATTTAGCCATGAGTTCTGGGAAACATTACAAGCTAAGATACTCTTATATGCGGAAGGCTCTGTAATATTAGGAGGGGATTTTAACATGGCCCCACAATATCCATTAGACAGGTGTAGACACGATCCCTCTGCCCCCAAGACTAAAAAGGATAACCTAGAAACCAAAAAATGTAAACAGATTTTTCAAAATCTTGGGGTCAGGGACATATGGAGAACACAAAACCCGGACAGAACTGAATATACATGTCTTTCCATGGCTCATAAGACCCTATCTAGGATTGATCTTCTCTTGATAGATGAAAAAATGGTCAAGCTCAGAGTAGAAGCAGGAATCTTACCTATAGTTATATCGGACCATGCTCCTATATTTTTGAACTTCCAACCTATGATAAAAGACATTTTCAGTTTCCCAAGTTTTTAACATCAGACTATAAATTTAAAAACTGGCTTAATCTTAAATATGAAGAATATGTTCAATTTAACCGTATCTAAATAAATCAGAAATTTTTTGGGAAGCTGGCAAGGCAGTTTTAAGGGGGGAGATTTTGGCCTATAGCATATATAGAACTAAGAACCTAAAGAAACGCGAAAATGAGGTACGAAAAGC
Source organism: Bombina bombina (assembly GCF_027579735.1). NCBI lineage: Eukaryota > Metazoa > Chordata > Amphibia > Anura > Bombinatoridae > Bombina > Bombina bombina. Next base: position 1,155,496,352 of record NC_069501.1, on the reverse strand, counting down.
TGTCTCCAATGCATATAATAGATACCTATTACATAGGTCAGCAGAGAATTGGTCAAGATATACCCAAGCTAAGAAGGAAAGGGATACTTTCTTAATATATAGGACCACTCAGAAAGAAGTAAAGTTTCAGGCTAAGATGCACAGATATGGCAATAAAACAGGGAAACTCCTTGCAAATTTGATAAAGGGTGATAAAGGCTCATCCCTGATTGAATCTATTCAGGATAGAGAAAAATCGATTACATCAGTAGACGGGATTTTAAAAATCTTTTTGGAATATTACCAAGAATTATACTTCCTTAAGAATTCGAATCTTAGACAAAGTGAGGATTTTTGGAGTAAAATTTTGTACCCAGTCCTCTCACCTGAACTATCTGATATTCTGAACTCTCCCATTTCTGAGATAGAGGTCAACAGAACTATCCAACAGCTCCCGATAAACAAAGCTCCAGGTCCCGACACCCTTCCAAATGAATTTTATAAAATTCTGGCTCCACAATTGGTCGCACATCTGACTACATTATATAATGACATATATATTCACGGTAAAACAATTTCCCAGAGTTTCTCAGCTTCATTTACGTCTTTGATACTTAAACCAGGAAAGGACCCCAATCAAAAAGAGTCATATAGACCGATAGCCTTACTCAACACTGATTACAAAATACTCATGGCAGTTCTAGCACAAAGATTACAAACTCTTCTCCCGCACATTATTCATAAGGATCAAGCGGGATTTATGACCAAGAGAAATTCCTCAGCAAAAATTAGGGAAGTCTTTGTCACTATAGATTATTTTAAAAATTTAGAGAAAAGGCCATATGGGGAAGAGGAGGATATTGCGGACTTAGCAATTCTTGAGATCGATGCCGAAAAGGCATTCAATTCAGTTCATATGGATCATATGTTATCTTCTTTATACAAATTTGGTTTCAGAGACAAGTTCCCCAAATTTATTGACAATTTATATAGTAAAGCTTCTACAAGATTAATAGTAAATGGTTCAAAATCAATAGATATTGAACTAAAAAGGGGAACAAGGCAGGGATGCCCTCTCTCCCCCCTATTATTCGATATAATCATTGAGTCACTGGCTACGGCAATAAGACAGCAGTTGGAGGGTATAAAGATCGGCAAAAAAGAGCTCAAAATAGCCCTTTACGCCGATGATGTCGTGGTTTATATAAGTAATACTAGTGTGAATGTACCTAAACTCTTGGAAATCATCAAACAATTTGGATCCTTCTCAGGGTATAAAATAAATATCTCCAAATCAGAGTTTATCTGGATTAAAAAAAACAGAATTTATGCTTACCTGATAAATTACTTTCTCCAACGGTGTGTCCGGTCCACGGCGTCATCCTTACTTGTGGGATATTCTCTTCCCCAACAGGAAATGGCAAAGAGTCCCAGCAAAGCTGGTCACATGATCCCTCCTAGGCTCCGCCCACCCCAGTCATTCGACCGACGGACAGGAGGAAATATATATAGGAGAAACCATATGATACCGTGGTGACTGTAGTTAGAGAAAATAATTCATCAGACCTGATTAAAAAACCAGGGCGGGCCGTGGACCGGACACACCGTTGGAGAAAGTAATTTATCAGGTAAGCATAAATTCTGTTTTCTCCAACATTGGTGTGTCCGGTCCACGGCGTCATCCTTACTTGTGGGAACCAATACCAAAGCTTTAGGACACGGATGAAGGGAGGGAGCAAATCAGGTCACCTAAATGGAAGGCACCACGGCTTGCAAAACCTTTCTCCCAAAAATAGCCTCCGAAGAAGCAAAAGTATCAAATTTGTAAAATTTGGCAAAAGTGTGCAGTGAAGACCAAGTCGCTGCCTTACATATCTGGTCAACAGAAGCCTCGTTCTTGAAGGCCCATGTGGAAGCCACAGCCCTAGTGGAGTGAGCTGTGATTCTTTCAGGAGGCTGCCGTCCGGCAGTCTCATAAGCCAATCGGATAATGCTTTTAAGCCAAAAGGAAAGAGAGGTAGAAGTCGCTTTTTGACCTCTCCTTTTACCAGAATAAACAACAAACAAGGAAGATGTTTGTCTGAAATCTTTAGTAGCCTCTAAATAGAATTTTAGAGCACGGACTACGTCCAAATTGTGTAACAAACGTTCCTTCTTTGAAACTGGATTCGGACACAAAGAAGGTACAACTATCTCCTGGTTAATATTTTTGTTGGAAACAACTTTCGGAAGAAAACCAGGCTTAGTACGCAAAACCACCTTATCTGCATGGAACACCAGATAGGGCGGAGAACACTGCAGAGCAGATAACTCTGAAACTCTTCTAGCAGAAGAAATTGCAACCAAAAACAAAACTTTCCAAGATAATAACTTAATATCTACGGAATGTAAGGGTTCAAACGGAACCCCTTGAAGAACTGAAAGAACTAGATTTAGACTCCAGGGATGAGTCAAAGGTCTGTAAACAGGCTTGATCCTAACCAGAGCCTGAACAAATGCTTGAACATCTGGCACAGCTGCCAGTCTTTTGTGAAGTAAAACAGATAAAGCAGAGATCTGTCCCTTCAGAGAACTTGCAGATAATCCTTTCTCCAAACCTTCTTGTAGAAAGGATAGAATCTTAGGAATTTTTATCTTGTTCCATGGGAATCCTTTAGATTCACACCAACAGATATATTTTTTCCATATTTTATGGTAAATTTTTCTAGTTACAGGCTTTCTAGCCTGAATCAGAGTATCTATTACAGAATCTGAAAACCCACGCTTTGATAAAATCAAGCGTTCAATCTCCAAGCCGTCAGTTGGAGGGAAACCAGATTCGGATGTTCGAATGGACCCTGAACAAGAAGGTCCTGTTTCAAAGGTAGCTTCCATGGTGAAGCCGATGACATATTGACCAGGTCTGCATACCAAGTCCTGCGTGGCCACGCAGGAGCTATCAAGATCACCAAGGCCCTCTCCTGATTGATCCTGGCTACCAGCCTGGGGATGAGAGGAAACGGTGGGAATACATAAGCTAGGTTGAAGGTCCAAGGTGCTACTAGTGCATCTACTAGGGTCGCCTTGGGATCCCTGGATCTGGACCCGTAGCAAGGAACCTTGAAGTTCTGACGAGACGCCATCAGATCGATGTCTGGAATGCCCCATAATTGAGTTATTTGGGCAAAGATTTCCGGATGGAGTTCCCACTCCCCCGGATAGAATGTCTGACGACTCAGAAAATCCGCTTCCCAATTTTCCACTCCTGGGATGTGGATCGCAGACAAGTGGCAGGAGTGATCCTCCGCCCATTGAATTATCTTGGTCACTTCTTTCATCGCCAGGGAAGTCCTTGTTCCCCCCTGATGATTGATATATGCAACGGTCGTCATGTTGTCTGACTGAAACCTTATGAATTTGGCCTTTGCTAGTTGAGGCCAAGCTCTGAGAGCATTGCATTTCGCTCTCAGTTCCAGAATGTTTATCGGGAGAAGAGACTCTTCCCGAGACCATAGACCCTGAGCTTTCAGGGATTCCCAGACCGCGCCCCAGCCCACTAGGCTGGCGTCGGTCGTGACAATGACCCACTCTGGTCTGCGGAAGCTCATTCCCTGTGACAGATTGTCCAGGGTCAGCCACCAACGGAGTGAATCTCTGGTCTTTTGATCTACTTGAATCGTCGGAGACAAGTCTGTATAATCCCCATTCCACTGTCTGAGCATGCACAATTGTAATGGTCTTAGATGAATTCGTGCAAAAGGAACTATGTCCATTGTTGCAACCATCAATCCTATTACTTCCATGCACTGCGCTATGGAAGGACGAGGAACAGAATGAAGTACTTGACAAGAGCTTAGAAGTTTTGATTTTCTGACCTCTGTCAGAAAAATCCTCATTTCTAAGGAATCTATTATTGTTCCCAAGAAGGGAACTCTTGTTGACAGAAAACTTTTTTCTTTGTTCACCTTCCATCCGTGAGATCTGAGAAAGGCTAGGGCGATGTCCGTATGAGCCTTTGCTTTTTGACAGGGACGACGCTTGAATCAGGATGTCGTCCAAGTAAGGTACTACTGCAATGCCCCTTGGTCTTAGAACCGCTAGAAGGGACCCTAGTACCTTTGTGAAAATCCTTGGAGCAGTGGCTAATCCAAATGGAAGTGCCACAAACTGGTAATGCTTGTCCAGAAAAGCGAACCTTAGGAACTGATGATGTTCCTTGTGGATAGGAATATGTAGGTACGCATCCTTTAAATCCACGGTAGTCATTAATTGATTTTCCTGGATAGTAGGTAGGATCGTTCGAATAGTTTCCATTTTGAACGATGGTACCCTGAGAAATTTGTTTAGGATCTTTAGATCCAAAATTGGTCTGAATGTTCCCTCTTTTTTGGGAACTATGAACAGATTGGAATAAAATCCCATTCCTTGTTCTCTTATTGGAACTGGATGTATCACTCCCATCTTTAACAGGTCTTCTACACAATGTAAGAATGCCTGTCTCTTTATTTGGTTTGAAGATAATTGAGACCTGTGGAACCTTCCCCTTGGGGGTAGTTCCTTGAATTCCAGGAGATAACCTTGAGAAACTATTTCTAGCGCCCAAGGATCCTGAACATCTCTTGCCCAAGCCTGAGCAAAGAGAGAAAGTCTGCCCCCCACTAGATCCGGTCCCGGATCGGGGGCTATCCCTTCATGCTGTTTTGGTAGCAGTGGTAGGCTTCTTGGCCTGCTTACCCTTGTTCCAGCCTTGCATTGGTTTCCAGGATGGTTTGGGTTGTGAAGTATTACCCTCTTGCTTAGAGGATACAGAATTAGAGACTGGTCCGTTTCTGCGAAAGGGACGAAAATTAGGCTTATTATTAGCCTTGAAAGACCTATCCTGTGGGAGGGCGTGGCCCTTTCCCCCAGTGATGTCTGAAATAATCTCTTTCAAATCAGGTCCAAATAATGTTTTACCTTTGAAAGGAATGTTAAGCAATTTTGTCTTGGAAGACACATCCGCTGACCAAGACTTTAGTCAAAGCACTCTGCGCGCCACGACAGCAAACCCTGAATTTTTCGCCGCTAATCTAGCTAATTGCAAAGCGGCATCTAAAACAAAAGAGTTAGCCAATTTAAGTGCTTGAACTCTGTCCATAACCTCCTCATACGAAGATTCTTTACTGAGCGATTTTTCTAGTTCCTCGAACCAGAAACACGCTGCCGTAGTGACAGGAACAATGCATGAAATTGGTTGTAGAAGGTAACCTTGCTGTACAAAAATCTTTTTAAGCAAACCCTCTAAATTCTTATCCATAGGATCTTTGAAAGCACAACTATCTTCGATAGGAATAGTAGTGCGTTTGTTTAGAGTAGAAACCGCCCCCTCGACCTTGGGGACTGTCTGCCATAAGTCCTTTCTGGGGTCGACTATAGGAAATAATTTCTTAAATATAGGGGGGGGAACAAAAGGTATGCCGGGCCTTTCCCACTCTTTATTTACTATGTCCGCCACCCGCTTGGGTATAGGAAAAGCGTCGGGGGGCACCGGAACCTCTAGGAACTTGTCCATCTTACATAATTTCTCTGGAATGACCAAATTGTCACAATCATCCAGAGTAGATAACACCTCCTTAAGCAGTGCGCGGAGATGTTCTAATTTAAATTTAAATGTCACAACATCAGGTTCAGCTTGATGAGAAATTTTTCCTGAATCTGAAATTTCTCCATCAGACAAAACCTCCCTCATGGCCCCTTGAGATTGGTGTGAGAGTATGTCAGAACAGTTATCATCAGCGTCCTCTTGCTCTTCAGTGTTTAAAACAGAGCAATCGCGCTTTCTCTGATAAGTAGGCATTTTGGATAAAAGATTTGCTATGGAGTTATCCATTACAGTCGTTAATTGTTGCATGGTAATAAGTATTGGCGCACTAGATGTACTAGGGGCCTCCTGTGTGGGCATAACTGGTGTAGACACAGTAGGGGATGATGTAGTATCATGTTTACTCCCCTCATTTTAAGGAATCATCTTGGGCAATATCATTATCTGTTGCAATACTGTCCTTACTTTGTTTGGACACTATGGCACAATTATCAAATAAATTTAAATGGGGAGACACATTGGCTTTCATACATATAGAACATAGCTTATCTGATGGTACAGACATGTTAAACAGGCTTAAACTTGTCAACAAAGCACAAAAAACGTTTTAAAATAAAACCGTTACTGTCACTTTAAATTTCAAACTGAAAACACTTTATTACTGAATATGTGAAAAAGTATGAAGGAATTGTTCAAAATTCACCAAAATTTCACCACAGTGTCTTAGCATGTAGCGTGTAGCATTAAAAGTATTGCACACCAAATTTCAGAGCTTTAACCCTTAAATTAACGGAACCAGAGCCGTTTTTACATTTAACCCCTATACAGTCCCAGAATGAGGCTCTGTCTATAACTAGAAAGGCCCCCATCTGAAAAAGGTGTCCAACACAGTGCCTGCCGTTTTTCTAAACGTTCCCCAAGATTATAATACCAATAATTAGTTAGAATCTGCATAATATGCCTAGTAAAGCAATTGTTTTAGCCCAGAAAAATGTCTACCAGTTTTTAAGCCCTTTTTGAAGCCCTTTATTCTTTTATGTTTAACTAAGAAAATGGCTTACTGGTCCCCATGAGGGGAAATGACAGCCTTCCAGCATTACATGGTCTTGTTAGAAATATGGCTAGTCATACCTTAAGCAGAAAAGACTGCTAACTGTTTCCCCCAACTGAAGTTACTTCATCTCAACAGTCCTGTGTGGAAACAGCAATTGATTTCAGTTACTGTCTGCTAAAATCATCTTCCTCTTACAAACAGAAATCTTCATCCTTTTCTGTTTCAGAGTAAATAGTACATACCAGCACTATTTTAAAATAACAAACACTTGATAGAAGAATAAAACTACATTTAAACACCAAAAAACTCTTAACCATCTCCGTGGAGATGTTGCCTGTGCAACGGCAAAGAGAATGACTGGGGTGGGCGGAGCCTAGGAGGGATCATGTGACCAGCTTTGCTGGGACTCTTTGCCATTTCCTGTTGGGGAAGAGAATATCCCACAAGTAAGGATGACGCCGTGGACCGGACACACCAATGTTGGAGAAAACAACAGAATTACTAAGGAATTTACCCTGTATCACACTCATTCAGATATTTAGGCATGCATATCTAGCCAGACCCTGAGTCTTGGTACAGATTAAACATAAGTCCAGTATTAATTAAAATCAGAGAATGTATGTCAAATTGCAAGAATCTTCCGCTCTCAATATCGGGCTGCATAGCCCTTTATAAAATACTCCTCCCTAAAATCCTATATGTCCTTCAAAATATACTATTATTTCTGAAGGGAAACGATATTAGGGCACTTAATAAGGCACTAAGAGAGTTCATATGGCAGCATAAGAAACCCAGAATTGAATTACAAAAGCTCATGCTCCATAAGGCACTAAGAGAGTTCATATGGCAGCATAAGAAACCCAGAATTGAATTACAAAAGCTCATGCTCCCAAGAAAGTTTGGTGGCATGGCACTCCCTGACCTCCGAATATACAATTACGTCTTTCTTGCACGTATAGTTATTGATTGGGTACACAAAAGAGATTATGTTACTAACAATGAATTAGACCAAAACATAACATCTCCCTTTCTTCCCATTGCACTAACTCATTGCAAGCGTAGTCTTCTTCCTCAAGAGATGAAGAAAATCAGGTCTATTGTTAACCCAATCCTGGCATGGTGGCGAATATGCAAGATTACGGGGGCAGAAACTAGGGTTTCTAAATTCTTACCATTAATTGGGAATCCACAATTCATTCCTGGGCTTCAGTCGTCAGTATTTATAAGATGGCAGAATCTGGGATTAGTACACACATATCAAATGAGAGATTAGAAAATTGGTTAGCTTCAGCAAAATTTGGCTGTATGTCAATATCTACAATATATCAAACCCTAAGCTCCGTAAGGGGACCTATAAATCTGGAGCAAATACACCTTAAATGGATCTCAGCAATCCCACAAAGCATGGTTAATTCTGTTCCGATTCAACAATCTATATCTAGGGTTCTACTAATTACGCTCTCTTCTACTTGGAGAGAATCACACATTAAATTTCTATACAGGACCTATTACACACCTGCTAAAGGAAATAAGTTTGGAAACCTAAATTTCAATAAATGCCCTAAGTGCTCGCTACCAGAAGCAACCTTAGTGCATATGATTTGGGATTGCCCAAAAATAAGATTGATGTGGCATAAAGTAGAATATTGGATAAATAATACATTGGGAATCTCCCTGGTAGTCCTCTCAATTGAGCAAATATTATTCTTAGTATCTTCTGAACTAAAACAAGTACGGGCTAATTGTAAAATAATTAATCTAGCTATTCTTGCAACTAGATACATAATCTTCAAGAAGTGGAAAGGGAGAGAGCCACCGAGCATACCTGAGATCAAGAACTGTATAAAGAAGCAATGCATACTAGAACAGATAGGTATAGACTCACATCAAGAGGAAGATGTAAGGAAATTATTCAAGAAATGGTCAGTATTTATTAAATCTTTTCCACCATCAGAGATAGAATATATGATATATCCCTTCAGGAATACAGACCTTGTAATGTTAGACTTATGGTAAATCTGAGATAGACTAGCAAGGGTCCCTTTTTTTTTTCCTCTCTCCCCCTTATCTCCCCTCCCCTTCACATCTCCTTGAGGAATTATTCTAGCAACAATGGTTGCCAAGTTAAAATTAAAAGAGTGGTGGCATGGCTACATGTCCCAAGGGGAAATTAATTTACAAAATTATGTGATTATGCCTTTTTCTTTTCTTATTTTTTATATTGAAGCCTGAGACAACATACTATAAAAGATGTATAAGGTTAAAATGTATACAAAACTGTACATATTTTTTTTCTTTTTTCTCATGCTTCAGGGGTTGATGAGAAGCCTTGATGATTTTTCTGTTATATCTTTGGTAATAACCCTTGTGATTATTGTATGCAACCACTCAATATAAATAAAATAATTTGAAAAAAAAAATTGTATGTTCTATCTGAATCATAAATGAAAAATTTGGGGTTTACTATCCCTTTAAATTAAGTTGCAATGGAAGGAAGACAGATTCCTACAGATCTTCTTAGAGCCAAGATAGTGGTAATACCGAAACCAGGAAAAAATCCTCATCTCTGCGCTAGTTATAGGCCAATTTCGCTTATCAATCAAGATCTTAAGATAGTTACCAAAATTTTATCTAATTGATTGAAACATATTTTGCCCATTATTATACATCCTGATCAGGTAGGTTTTATCAAAGACAGGGAGGCTCCAGATAATATCCGCAGGATGGTGTCGGTGATAGATCTTCTACGTGATAGGGGAGAGCCTTCTCTGGTCCTGTCCCTGGACGCGGAGAAGGCATTCGATAGGGTTGATTGGAGATACATGTTAGCAGTAATGAAAGCCCTGGGGTTTGAAGGGGGATTCCTAAAAGCTGTAGAGGGTATATACTTGACTCCCACTGCACATGTCAGAGCCATAGGACACCAATCAGAAAGAGTGTATATTCTCAATGGAACGAGACAGGGATGTCCAACTTTCACCTTTAATTTTTGCTCTGTGTATTGAGCCACTGTCAGCTTATATACGCAATTGTCCAGACATAAAGGGATTAGAGATAGGGAAGGTGCATCATAAAATCACTCTGTTCGCGGACGATGTCCTGCTCACCATCTCAAGCCCACTGAAGTCGTTACCCTTTGTATATCAAACAATACAACTATTCTCTCAGATTTCTGGATATAAAATTAATGCCGAAAAATGTGAGGCGCTTCCTCTGTCTATTCCAAAACATACCATTAAACTAATCAAAGAAAATTTTGATTTTAAATGGGTGCCAGAAGGCCTAAAGTATTTGGGAATCAAATTAACAACTCATTCATCCAAATTATACACGGCAAATTATTTACCCCTGTTCAAGACAATTAGATCAGATTTGGGGAAATGGAGGAAAATAAGATTCTCTTGGTATGGGAGACTGTCGGCTGTTAAAATGACAATTCTACCAAGAATTCTATATCTATTTAGAGTGCTCCCAATTAAAATTAACCCAACAGATTTAGATAGTCTTCAGAGAGATATCCATAAATTTTTAAGAGACAATAAGCATTCGAGAATTCCACACGACATATTGACTAGACATAGACAAGCGGGAGGGGTAGGTACCCCTAACCTACAAGACTATTATATGGAGGCGAGACTAGCCCAAAATTCCATTCTAGGCAGGAGACAAAATGATGTTCTCTGGCCAGTTTTAGAGGCGGAAATGGCCGAATGCCGAACTCTATAAAGATCAGGATACATATCAAAACAAGGTTACACTACTTACTAGACAGCAGTGGACTTCATCACATCAGTCAGGGAAATTGTTCCCTGAACATTCATTGGTAATACCCTTCAAATATATAAT